>NC_030441.2:17737121-17832121 GCF_001660625.3 Ictalurus punctatus | reverse complement strand
CCTCTGGGTCTCTACTGGTAATCTGTTGCCTTCTATTGGTGGCATGTTATGTCTAGTGGATACCATTAAGGACCAATAATGGTAATGGTTTTAATGGGTAGCGGATGGATTGTAATGGTATTTGTAGTGGAAACCATTAGAATTTCTGTGATAGTTTCTATTGTTTTGGGGTGTTGTTGGGGGGTTCAGCAGGGATATGACCTGCATGAGACTTTGCTGCGTCTCATGTAGCGTGTAGGGTGGGGTTTTGTTTGTTTGTTTTGTTTTTTTAAAGTATTTTGCTGACTTATATAACGAGCTGAAAAATGATATCAACATTTAAAGCACATAAATCACGTCAGTGGGTTTGCTGCCGTCTCTATGCGCTAAAGTGGGTTATTTTTTTTTTATTAATATCTGTCATTATCGTTAGCATTACTTTTGCTAATTTTTAAAAATAATAATAATAATAATACTTTTCTACAAAAGTCCAATAATTATCTCGAACGAAAATAAGGACAAAGACTCTATAAACCAGATGAAATCCGACACAGGGCGTGTCAATGGGCCAGATTTTTTTTGGCAGGGATTCAGGATGTGTCCCGAATTGCATCCTGCCTCCTAAGTGCACTTCACGCGCTGTAACATGGCGGATCTCACACCCTAATAAGTGCACTTTCTTCTGATTTGTGATTGGTCCTCATAAAGATGGCCGTCTTCAGACTCTTTAACTGACTTGAAACTTTTTTTTCCCCCTCGAGTGTCTTATAAGATTGGAAGATTTCCCGAAGTCATATAAAAGCCACTGAGTGATATTCTACTCCTGTTAGATGATATTTTCTCTTGTTTATTTAGAAATGAAGCGTGTCTTGTTATTTTGTTTACCAACATGTTGCTAGCTTGTTAGCTGGTGTTTACACGCTAGCCTGGCTAATCCAGCTGTGTGAATCACACCGCTCTGAAGAACATCTGCCGGCATCCTTGGCTTGATAAGGATCAAGCTGTGTTTTTGTATTTATAGAAATGCGAATTTGAGGTACTTTTGTTCATTATATTGCTGTTGTCACGACGTCTAGATGCTAGTTAGCTAGCTAGCGACGCTCGGTTTGTGTTTCCTGTCGGTGTGTAGTGAGCAGTTGTTGTGGTGATGAAATCCAGTGATTATTTCCTGGTCTAATCTCACAACGCCGAGATTATCTTCCCTTCAGAGATAACGTTCCCTTCATCCTTTCTCTCCCACAAGGGACATGGGTCCTGGTTTTTATTCGGGATTATAGATCACTCATTCCCTTCCTTCACTTCTTCCTTTTTTCTTCCCCACACTCGGAGGAAGATGGATAGATAGATAGATAGATAGATGATGCCTTTCTTCATTTTCCTCACTTTTTACTTCCTGTCCCTTCACTTTAAAAAAAAAAAAAAAACTTATTCTTGATTTCTTGATCTTTTTGTCTTCCTACCTACCTTTCACCGCTCCTTCCTTCCTCACTTCTGTCCTTCCTGATGTCCTTCCTTCCTCACTTCTGTCCTTCCTGATGTCCTTCCTTCCAGGCTTCATTCCATCCTGTTTTTCAGCCTTCCTAAATTCATTGTTTCTTTCCTGACTTAATTTCATCCATCCCAACCTGATCCCATCCTTCTTTCCGTCCTGACCTTCCTTCTGTCCTTTCTTCCTGACTTCACTACTTCGTTACTTCTTCCCTATCTGACTTCCGTTCTTCTTTCCTGACTTCCATACTTCCTTCCCGACATCATTTAAACCTTGCTTATTTCTTCCCTAAACTTCCTTCCTGACTTCCGTCCTTCCATCCTGACTTCCGTCCTTTCTTCCTTCCTTCCTGACTTCCGTCCTTTCTTCCTTCCTTCCTGACTTCTGTCCTTTCTTCCTTCCTTCCTGACTCTCATCCTTCCTTCCTGACTCATCCTTCCTTCCTGACTCTCATCCTTCCTTCCTGACTCATCCTTCCTTCCTGACTCTCATCCTTCCTTCCTGACTCTCATCCTTCCTTCCTGACTCTCATCCTTCCTTCCTGACTCTCATCCTTCCTTCCTGACTCTCATCCTTCCTTCCTGACTCTCATCCTTCCTTCCTGACTCATCCTTCCTTCCTGACTCATCCTTCCTTCCTGACTCCCGTCCTTCCTTCCTGACTCTCATCCTTCCTTCCTGACTCCCGTCCTTCCTTCCTGACTCTCATCCTTCCTTCCTGACTCCCGTCCTTCCTTCCTGACTCTCGTCCTTCCTTCCTGATGTCCTTCCTTCCTGGCTTCATTCCATCCTCCAGCATTCCTAAATATATTATTTCTTTCCTGACTTAATTTCATCCATCCCAACTCCATTCCGTCCTTCCTTCTTGACTCGACTTCATCCTGACTTCATTCCTGCAGTCCGTCCCAAATTCATCCCGTCCCTCCTTTCCTTCCTTTTTGCACCCGTTGCTAAAACAGACGTACTCTTCTCTCTTTCCAGATGCTTGAGGTTTTTTTGGTGAAGCGGTGATACCCGGCGTTACCATACGAAGTACCTCTCTTCCTCGTCACCAAGTCTGGGAACAGTTTGGCCATGAGTGCACCCTGAGTACATTTCAGCTGCGACAAAATGGCCGCCGACCTTTACGCTGCTAAGAAGTTGCCCTCGGTGACGGCTACGGCGGTGCAGCAGTACCAACAGCAGAACATCAGCAACAACAACACTGTTCAGGGCTGCAACTGGCAAGGCCTCTATCCCACCATCAGAGAGAGGTACACACACACACACACACACGGAGTCCCATTGTGTCTCACACTACAGCAGTGTACTGAAACCGCTGTACGTTTAAAATGTCTGTGTTTTGTTTACAATTTTGTGTTTCCAGAAACGCAGTCATGTTTAACAACGAGCTGATGGCAGACGTGCATTTCGTAGTCGGCCCTCCCGGGGGCACGCAAAGAGTGCCGGGGCACAAGGTGAGGGCGGAGAAGAGTTTTACCGTTCACTTCAAAGCGACGAGGCCAGCCAATCAGAAACGAGTATTATGCACACTCGCTTGTAGAGTATAAAGGATACTCTGTTCCGGATAAACGATGTGTCTTTAGCGTATAGGATCGGTTACAGCTAAATAACGATCACTAACTACACGTGCCGTCTCTGTCTATCTACCTAAAATGACACCCCCCCCCTCTCTCTCTGTCAGTACATCCTGGCCGTCGGGAGCTCCGTGTTCTACGCCATGTTCTACGGGGAGCTGGCGGAGGATAAGGACGAGATCCGCATCCCAGACGTCGAGCCACATTCCTTCCTGGCCATGCTCAAGTGAGAATCCGAAGAAGAGAGTAGTGAAGAGTATCGTACCGATAGAGTAGCGCTTGAAAGTTTGCGGAAAGGGATTTTATGTCCGGGATGTGTGTGTGTGACGCTTTTCGTTTTACTCCGCCTCCTCTTTTCTCGCTGCAGATACATCTACTGTGATGAGATCGACCTGTGTGCGGACACCGTTCTGGCCACGCTGTACGCCGCCAAGAAGTACATGGTTCCTCACCTGGCGCGTGCCTGCGTGGCGTTCCTGGAGACCAGCCTGAGCGCTCGTAACGCCTGCGTGCTGCTGTCGCAGAGCTGCCTGTTCGAGGAGCCGGAGCTGACGCGCCGCTGCTGGCAGGTGATCGACGCGCAGGCCGAGCTCGCGCTGCGTTCTGACGCCTTCTGCGACATCGACCTGCGCACGCTGGAGAGCATCCTCCGGCGTGAGACCCTCAACGCCAGTGAGACGGTCGTTCTGGAGGCGGCGCTCAGCTGGGCCGAGGCCGAGTGCCAGCGCCGCGAACTCCAACCCACTGTCGAAAACAAGAGGCTGGTGCTGGGCGAGGCTCTGTACCTCATCCGCGTCCCGGCGATGTCGCTGGACGAGTTCGCCAACGGCGCGGCGCAGTGCGGCCTGCTCACGCTCGCCGAGACCAACGCCGTCTTCCTGTGGCACACGGCGGCGAACAAACCCGAGCTGCCCTTCGTCAGCCAGCCGAGGAAAGGCCTGACTCCCCAGCGCTGCCACCGCTTCCAGTCGTGTGCCTACCGTAGCAACCAGTGGCGTTACCGCGGACGCTGTGACAGCATTCAGTTCGCCGTGGACAGGCGCGTGTTCATCGCCGGCTTCGGCCTCTACGGCTCCAGCTGCGGCTCGACCGAGTACCAGGCCAAGATCGAGCTCAAGCGGCAGGGCGCCACGCTGGGCCTCGCCGTCGTCAAGTACTTCTCGGACGGCTCCAGCGGCACGTTCCCGGTGTTCTTCGAACACCCGGTGCAGGTCGAGCCCGACACGTTCTACACGGCCAGCGTGGTGCTGGACGGCAACGAGCTCAGCTACTTCGGCCAAGAAGGGATGACCGAGGTGCAGTGCGGGAAGGTCACCTTCCAGTTCCAGTGCTCCTCGGACAGTACCAACGGCACCGGAGTGCAGGGGGGACAGATACCCGAGCTCATATTTTATGCCTGAGAGACGTCTTACCGAGGTCATGTGACAATCCCCCAGAGGACCGTATTCTACTCAATTTAGACATCAGAGTTTTGTCCCAAGTTGGCAGCTTTCATGGGGGTGAGGGGTGTTCCTGACTGGCAGCTAGCAAGCGTTAAGTCACAGACGAATCACTAGCACGACAATCACCGGTGCGCCCCCGTTACCACAACGCTACACGCTACATTTTAAACATAACACACGATTGCCTTATTGTCCTCTCGTTTCGCTCGCCCGTCGTAAGACGCGCCAGCACGTCCCGACCAACCGCGGTCCTCACCCTCTCTAGTTTTACTAACGCTAGACCGTCTATCGAGTCGAAGCTTGCGCTGCAGTACTTTTAAGCGTTTGTTTATCTGCGTCCGTCGTGGTCTTGTGGACTTGGCTTCAATCGCACCAGCCGAGTCGCACGGCGCCGTCTGGATCCATCGCGCAGACGGGTTCCACGTGTCCCTGCGTCGTGCCTTGCGCTTCTGGTCCGCTTTAAAAAAATATATATATCTGACTAGTTTAAGAAAACACTCGGCAGTAACATTACCCCAAAAAGAAAACCGGTGAAGTCCAAGTCGTCGCTGCTCGGCCGTAGTCAGACCGCGTAATTATTTCCCATTAGTCACGTTTTTGTACACGTTTGCGTATGTGTAAGAAATATAAAGTGCTTATTTTGTGAAAGTGATACTTTATTTTTTTTTTTATATATCTGTACTTGACGTGCTCGACGTTGTCGTGTATCAGACGTATCGGATGTACGTTTTGTGCTGCAGTCACTCGGTGTAATCCCCGTCGGCCATTTTGTTTCGTCAGGGTGTGAAAGGTCTTGCCCTTTAACACTCGGGATTTAAAAACGCCAGCATTGTTTCTCGAAGGGCTTGACGATGTGTTTCATTTACTCGTGGTTATAAATGAGCTTTGATGTATATATTTTTTTCTACTTGTAACTTTCCATTGGTGAACTGACGCTCGTTATTGTTTCATCTGTTTTTCTTGGGGGGGGGGGATTACTTACTGCACCTTTAATCACACACATGATCTGAAATAAACCCAGTTCACACACCTTCAGTGGGCTTGTTACAAGTTTGTGGAATGTTATTTTTATCGCAGTGTTACAATGTGCGTATCTGACATGAAAGGATCTTCTTATAACAATTACGAATATGCAAATTAGAAGATGCTGACATCACTAATCGCTATGAAACCGGCGTAAGTGTTACAGGTTCGCACAAGCATCATTTCAACTCGAGTATCCGAGTTTTGATTTGTAGTTTTTCGGCGTAAACCGGACAAAATATAAACGTTTCCATAACAACCACGAAGCGCAGCACTAATATCAGCTTTGAAAGAAAAAATAAATAAATCCAGCCAGCTTAACGCAGAGTTTCTGTAGGAATAAGGGATACGCGTCCGATTACGGTGTCGTCGTCCTCTAGTAATTTGCATATCGATCGCGGTTGGTTTAAAGCCGTTACGTCTGCTTTGTGACATCACAACCCGAGCTCATGCTTAACCCCGCCCCCGATAACTGTTTTGTACCACAGAGTACTCAAGAAAGTCTCTCTTTTAAAAATAAAAAAAAAACAAGAAGTTTACCAGCGGAATGTTTCAGATCTCGGATGACTTTAATGTCTCATTACGAGTTGAGAAACCTGTACGGAAAGTCTGTATATCACAAATTGTATTAAATGAGTTCGCACTCGCACACGCACAATAAAACCAAGTCGAACAATGTTCTATTTTGTCCTCTGTTTCTTGCGGGCGTGAAATTGCTCGGTCTTGTTCTTCACAGACTTGATGAGCAGAGACAGACTCGGGTCCGGGGCTTTACTCGGGGCCACGGGTGCTGTCGGGTCTCTCGTCTCCGCACCGTCTGTGCTCTCTTTCTCCTCTGTTTTCCTGCTGGGGTTCTGACTCTGGAGCGCCTCCTGCTGGCCGCGCTGCTGCTCCTCCCGCCGTCTCTGCTTCTCCTCCAGGATGCTCTGAGTACCTCTGGTCTTCTTGTAGGCCGGGTCTGAGGGGTCCAGGTTGTACAGGTGGGACGTGAACATGGCCTGGAAACGCGGGTCCTGCAAGTCCACCTGTTACGTCACACACACAAGCGTTAGGTGGTAAACGTTCGACAGTGAAGCTTTATCGTTTATCAGAATGCGTGTGGTGTGTCTTACAGCTCTGTATGACAGATGATAACTAATAGGGTATTTATTTCTGTAAAATCAGGAGTATATACAGTTAAGTGAGCGATCTAAAGAATGTTGAGCGAGTTTTGGTCTCTGACCTTGAAGTTGTCCTCCTCCAGCAGCGTGTTGTTCTTCAGGAGCTTCTTCTTCTTCTTCTTACTCAGGTTCTGCTGCTCAACGATCTGATCGTAATTAAAATGCCGGTGCTTCTCGTCGTCATCGTCCATCAGGAGCGCTATTTCGGCCTGAAACCACACCCACGATTATAACCACACCCACACTCTAACTCTGAATCCATTACGACACGAAGGACAAAAACGTATGAAGACAACACCACGGATGATACAGAATTACCGTTTGGTGCTCACCTTCCGTTTCTCTAGCTCCGCCTCCTCCTCTGCCGTTAGTTGCTCCTCCCCCTTTTTGCTCTTCTTCGATTTCTTGACTTTCTGGGCCGTCCCTGTTTCACACGAGGGATCAGGTTCAAACACAAACACGAACACGGAGAGAACGCTAGAGGGACGAGAGTACGAGGAACAGTTGGGACTGACCAGTAGCACCTCCCAGCTCTTCAGAGAAGAAGGGGTCGTCGAGGTCGACGTCAGGAGGAAGTTCGTCGTCGCTGATCGCGGTCTCGTCCTGGACCTCGGCTTCCTGCGAAAAACAAAACGGCTGCTTTACTGTCCGACATGATTCTGCACAGATGCGACAATAAGACATTTGTAATCTACGTATCCACGACATTTGGAGTAATTTAATATTTTAGAATCTTCAACGTCGACGCCCTTTTCGCTTAGAATTTCCAGAAACGTATTCTTGCCGTTTTCTCACCAGTTTTCTTGAGGAATTTCCCCGAGATGTTTTTAAACGGTATTAAAGGAGTTCACGCCGACGCCGGACTCTTATCGGCTGCTTTCCGGAATATTTCGCTCCGAGTCGTCCGTTTAAAAATGATATCTTTTTTGTAAATAAAACGTTCGTTTTCCAATGAAAGAAACGAAGACGTCGGCTCGGATATATTTTTGTCCGCGACACCGATTTCACACCTTTACTCACACCTTCAGATCAAAAGGGTTTTATGATCGTGAGAGACGTTTCAGTCGGGTGTCCACAAACTTTCGACCCGTCGTGTGCATCTTAATCTAAAATCATATTTGGAAGATCGTTCTATCCTAGATTTTTTTTTTAGATTATCGTCGTTAAAACTACAGCTATGGGTCGGGCTTCTGTTATCCGCTATCGTTTTGCCGCAAGGACTTCTGGGAGTTCGAGCGGGTTCGGTGCGCTCGGGTCCGCGCCCTCGATATCAAGGACGCATCCGGGTCGTTTCACGCGTCCCCGGTACTCGCGTTCTTGAGGATCGGAGACGTAGAACGAGTTCACACGAGTGCATATTGAGAAACGGCCAGAGAACCAGATGGTGTCCAGAGTGGCCAACAGATTGAGATGAGTGGGCGGGGTCGGGTGGGTGGTTCCAGAGAGTTAAGGGGCGTGGACAAGTGAATA
Organism: Ictalurus punctatus; assembly: GCF_001660625.3. Classification (NCBI taxonomy): domain Eukaryota; kingdom Metazoa; phylum Chordata; class Actinopteri; order Siluriformes; family Ictaluridae; genus Ictalurus; species Ictalurus punctatus. Next base: position 17,823,982 of record NC_030441.2, on the reverse strand, counting down.
GTGTCGAAAGAAAAAGGGGCAGGGCTAATATACAATATCGTACAACCTATAAAATGCCCAATTCACCTTCTTTCCTTTCCTCTTCTCTTTCTTCTTCTCCTTCTTCTTCTCCAGAAACTCCTCCCACGGAGTCAGGTTGTCTTTTCCCTCCATCTTCTTCTTCACCAGTTTCTCAGCGCTCTCCTTTAACCCTGAAAAGCAAAAAAATCAAACACACACACATCAGCACCGACACGACACGACACGACACGACTACACCCATCCTCCGTCCCGTGCTGAACGGACATACCTGGCACCCACGTGATCTCCATCTCCATGTCCTTGTCCTTCTCCTTCCTGTCTTTATCCTGGATGCTCTGCAGGAGCTGGCGGTATTTAGCGATCTGCTCTTCCTCCTTCTTGCCCTTCTTCCCTCCTTTCTTCTCGTCCTCCTCCGTCGCTCGCTCCGCCGGCTTCGTCTCTGAGACGGACACCAGAGGAACGGCTCAGCTGAAACATGCTGACGTTGCAGATCTTTAGCACGTTTTTAAATTGGTTTTTGCCCTGGAGCTACGAGGCTGATGAGATGAGCTAGCATCCCAGGAAAACTCGCAGCTACCGGTTTCGCATTATACCAAATACCTCGAGGGCTACGGTTCGGCTCGAGGAATATTAAAACGGCGCATTAAAAACCAACTCTTGGAATTTCTGGATCATCTGAAGGAGTCTGAACATTGAATCACCAGCTTTTAGGCCACACCCACCTCCTGAGTCTGACACCAAACTGAGGAAGACGGAGATTCGGCTTCACGATGGAGCCCCCCCACCCCCCCTCCCCCCTCCCCCCACATTCACTGTGTGATGATTATTTAAATAAGAAGGTCGTGACCTTGAGCGCTCACCTTCTGCCTCGACCTCGTCCTCCTCATCTTCACTGGAGGACGCGAGGTAGGCCTGGAAGTCCATGTTTAGCAGCTCGTCCTTGTTGAAATTCTTACTGAGGGTGGTGATGCGATCGTGATCCGTCTCGTCCCACGTTAACTCCACCTGCGCAGGAGACACGGCGTAGCGGTCGGACCTCACAAATTCGATTCAGAGCGCCAACTGAAGAATTCCCTGATTTCTATTGTTACGGATTGGCGGAAAACTAGAACGCGCGTCGTTATAGAAACGGAACCGATGACTGGCTTACAGAACGTATAGAGGACCACCAGTTCGTATGACGCTACTGCTATCTCTCACGATGTACAGTACGTTCTGAACCTTAAAGCTGCAGTAAGCAGTTTACAGTAGGTAGCAGGACAGGACTAGCGGACCTTAGCTGTAGTGGTGGCGGTGGAGGTGAACAGTTTGGGTTTGTAGGTGGACAAATCCACGTCCGTCGCTCTGTCTTTCGCTTCGTCTTCAAACGTCATGCTGTCGGGGATGAACCTGTTCACATAACACGCACAGAATTAAACACCGTACTCACCCGTGATGAGGCGACACTTAACGCATCCTGGCTAACTCTATGCTAATGAGTCCTGACTAGCTTTCATTCGCCAAGCAAGGAATAAAAACACGCCAGGGTCGTGCTGTTACAGCGGAACAGAATCATGTAGCGGCGTGACGAAGCTAAATCCACCGCAGAGTCGGTTCGTTTCAAATAACAGCACGCCCCGACGTGTTTTTTTTTTTCCTTCAGGTCCTCGCTCGGCCAACACGCCAGCGTGCGTCGTCTCACCGCAGGTCCAGCGTCGAGCAGCTGCTCTCGTACTCGAAGCCGTCGCACTCCTCGTAGATTTTGGCGGCCGTTTCGGGCGAGTCGCACTCCACCACGGCATAGTAGTAACGCAGACGCTTAAATTGATAATCTCGCACCTTCTCCCTATAGATCCTAAAACACAGGGAACAGCAGAGAGATCGCAGCCTTTTATTCGCCGTTATTGTTTACGATCGTGGTTTCTGAACTCGATACTGCGAGTGCCCCCAAAAGGGTGCCAATATTTTTTTTTATCTCCGTGAAAAGAAACAAACAACAAACGTGGAGTGCAGATTTTATCCAACGACTTTAAAATACAAAAAAAGGCACCCTACCTAGGGCACTAGGACACTAGTACACTAGGACACTAGGTAGGGTGCACAGTGCTCCAGTGTTGTACCCTATGTAGTGAGCTAACAGAGTGAACAGGAAGCCATTAGAATGGCATTAGGATGGCATTTTACACAGGTCTATACAGGTGTGTGTGTGAGACCTCTGATCCTCAGTGTCTGCGTCTGGGTCGTCTGGGAGGCTGGTGAGCTCCAGAGGGCCCTGAGTCTGCTCCGCCTTCAGCCTCTCCTTACCAAACTCTGAGGGGTAGATCTAACACACACACACACACACACAGTAATGCACAGTTACACAGAGAGCAGTTAGTGTAGTTGATGATGATGATGATGATGATGATGAGGAGGAGGAGGCAGAGGGGTGGAGTTACCGTGACGGACAGCACCGCTCCTCCTTTAGGTTTGAAGGAGCTGAACAGAGCCAGCAGGTCTTTAGCTTTGAGCCGGTCCCAGTTCATGTTACACACTGCTAACCTGCAACTGACCTACACACACACACACACACACACACACACACACACACACACACACACACACACACACGATTACCCAGTGCTGAGCACACTGCCACATACAGCACAATTTATTCTGTCTACCTGTTCATCTGTCTGTCTACCTATCCATCCATCCAACATGTCTGCCCACCTAATACTAACGATTTGTCTAACTGTCTGTCTGCCCACCTATCCATCAATCTGGCTGTCTGTCTGCCCACCTATCCATCTGTCTGTCTGCCCACCTATCCATCTGTCTGTCTGCCCGCCTATCCATCCATCTGTCTGTCTGTCTGTCTGCCTGCCCACCTATCCATCTGTCTGTCTGCCCGCCTATCCATCCATCTGTCTGTCTGTCTGTCTGTCTGTCTGTCTGCCTGCCCACCTATCCATCTGTCTGTCTGCCCACCTAACCATCAATCAGTCTGTCTGTCTCCCCGCCTATCCATCCATCAATCTAATTGTCTATCAATCTAACCACCTGTCTGTCTATCAGTCAAACTTCCCATCTCTATGTCTGTCTACCTATTCTTCCATTTTACCATCTGTCTGTCTACCTATTCTTCCATCTGTCTGTCTACCTATCCATCCATCCATTTAATTATCCGTCCGTCGTCCTGTCTACCCAACTAACTGTTTCTCTGCCACCCCACTCATCCATCAGTCTGTCCATATAACTGTCTGTCTGTCTGTCCATCTATTCTGCCTTTAGTTCTTTCATTTCAGATGTGGTGTTATTTAAAGTGGCGTAATTTATTCTTATGCTAATGAACACACACACACACACACACACACACACACACACACACACGCACAGTGTTAGTGTGTGTCTGACCTGCTCAGTGCGTGGAGCGTCCTTCCACATCTCCCCCCAGTCGTGTTCAATCTCCTCTTCCTCATGATGCAGGATGTCCTCCACCTCATCCTCTTCCTCAGAGCTCGTCTCGATGTTGCCTTTCCCTCGGGCCAGATCAGGACCGCTGTCACTGTCGTCCTCCGACTCACTCTCATCTTCATCTTCCTCCCCATCATCATCATCATCATCATCATCATCAGCGGAGAAACCTACTCCTTTGTCAGTGTCACTATATTCTTCATCTTCATCATCATCATCATCATCATCTCCTGTGGAAATAAAACAATCGGTTGCAGAGCGTTCGGTCAAAATCCACACGTCCCTGTGAATGAGCTGTTACTATAGAAACGATACCGTGTTAGAACAGGTGCATTAATATAATTCTGAGCTACTGTCAGAGCTGCTGACCAATCACAATCCAGAATTCAACAACACTGTGAAATACAAGTGATATCGTCCAGCGAATCAGAAAACTGGACAGTGCACATCTACAAGAGAAAAACCGGCAACGTCAGCATGTGTGTGTGTGTGTGTGTGTGTGTGTGTGTGTGTGTGTGTGTGTGTGTGTTACCTTCTTCGACGACTCGCACTCCTTTAACCGGCTCTGATTTCCTGATCTTCTCACACTCGTTGGATTTTAACGCCTTTTTCTTTACAGCTTTTTCAGACACAGGCTCCTCCCCCTTTTCATCCTGAAGCTCATCCTCCTTTGCTTTTGCTTTCTTTGTCTTCTTCTTCTTCTTCTTCTGCTCCTCCTGTGCGGCGTCGGCGTCGGCGTCAGACTCGGCGTCGCTCTGCTCCGAGTCGGACAGTTTGTAGAAGCGTTTCAGGTCCTCGGTGGACGTGTGGTTGACGGGACGGCCGCGTTTGTCCACCGTGTACTTCAGCTTGAAGCGCTCGTCGTGGAACATGGACTGGAAGCGCTTGTCGATGCGCACTTTCTGCTCCACGTCCGGCATCTCCCAGAAGCGCGGGTCTTTTTTGACGCGGGCGAAGCGCTCGTCGGCGCCCGGCTCTTTCTTCAACGACATGGCGACGCTTTATTTACGGACACAAAACCTGCACACACGTAGGACACGTCTAAATAATTCAGATGGACAGAAACACGGTGTACGACTACGTTTACGTTTTTGTAATAAAAGGTTTTAACGTGACATTTATATTACATGCTAAAAAACAATGTCCTAGTTCTTAGGCAGATGTAAGTGCAGCATCTCCTCTACATCACATGGGGTTTGTTTATTTTCTGATCGTCTTCCTATAACTGCACATCCTGAAGCGTGTTATTCCTCATACACCACAGCAACTCGCCAATAATTACAATTATCCATTTATTAAACAACACGTTATTCTTTTACAAACAGTTATTCCATCACCTGTTGTCTCTTTTCTCTGTCTTACAGTTCATAACACAAACAAACAAACAAAACACAGCGTGTCGTGTTCCCAAGAATCTTAAAAAGTGTAAACTCTTCTGTCCTGAAGAAGTCAGAAAACTGACCGTTATACAAGCGCGCCGACACTGGAGACTCCTTCCGTCCCCGTTAAATAAACGTCTCCTTACAGAAAACTTCACCATGTCAACGATTACTGACAGGAAACGGTGTGAAACGGTTTAAACTTCCCACGCTGTACAGTATAAACAAGGCATGAATGAAGCAAACATGTCGTTTTAACTCGCAGTCATGGAGCAGGTCAGAGGGGACGCAAAGTGTCAATCAAAAGGCTGTGTACTGTAACATTATGAGAATATTAAGTGCAAAATAGTTTTAGTTTTGGTACAGGAAACAATAAAATGGAGGTAAAAAGAGTCAATTTGATTTCATCCTGAAGTGGATGGGGGTACAAACTTTTGCACGCAGTTTACCTATGTGACAAGGTGAAGGACGGTACAACATTAATGTGGAGTTTAATGTGAACTGTTATTACACAGCAGTTCCTCAGCAACATGAACACACTGATACTCCATTACACTGGCTCTTAGCATAATGCTAACTGACGGAAACGGAGAGAATATGAACAGATTATGACAGAAAACCGTGTAAAATCAAAAAGTAAACACGCAAACACACTCACCGACTCAGTATTTATACATCACGCAGGATCCTTTCCTCGACACGCACGTGTTTCCGGCGGCTTCTTCTCCTTGTTATTTTTATTGCGGATGGCGGTGCAATTCCGCCACCTACCGGACTGGAGTATAGAGTAGCGCTCGGTTGACTGAGAAGGAGATAAAAAAACAAACAAATGAATAAAATTGCTATTAAATCCTGTTTACCAATCCCGTCACATTTCAAAATCTAAATAATTCCCTATGAATTCTTTATCGTCTGTTTAATCTCCTAATAAATCCTTGAGTGAACAATGACCTCGTTCTTTTAGTGCTTGGAATAATTACAGTCTTCATCTGTTGTGTGCTGTACGTTCTAGCAATACATGTATATACTGGTGGTTTCCCATGATGCACAGACTTCTTCCTAAGCCACGCCCACATCACTGTGAATGATCATGAGTGGCTTTTTGGTTAGCACTTTTTGGTGCACTAGTATCAGTCATTCCCATTGAGATGGTCAGGGTGGGCAGGGTTAGTTTAAACATGTATTCAGTTCTATCTGTGGCAGTGGGATCACTGCGTCTCTGCTTTAGGGAGTCACACACAGGATCTCTGTATGCCACTGCTTAGGGAAGGTCACTGGTCTCTTTTTGGAGGTATTTGTGCAAGCCTGCCACTACAGATAGGAACAGTGTGTGTGTGTGTGAGAGAGAGAGAGAGAGAGAGAGAGAGAGAGAGAGAGAGAGAGAGAGAGAAGTTGTATATCCATCTACAGTGAAATATAAATTTCAAAAATTTGATCATGTTATCTAGTGCATTTGAGCTTTTCAGCCTCATGAACAATACAGTTGGTTCTAAATCAAGTCAACCTCTGAAAACTGATTTCAAATTTATTGTAATTTCATTCAATATTTTTCAATTACTTCTGAAAGACTGCCCCTCTAAGACCCTTTTTATACCCAGTCATGTACTGACCTGTTGCCAATTAACCTAATTAGTTATAATTAAAATAGAATTTCCCTCCAGCTGTTTCTTTTTAGTAACACTTACTTTTCTAGCTTTGTGTTGCCCCGACCCAACTTTGAGCCATGAAATTCAAAATTACCTTATTTTTCCCTTAAAATGGTACATTTCCTCAGTTTAAACATTTGATATGTTTTCTATTGCCAATAACATATCCATCAATTTTCTATACTGCTTATCCTACTGGCTTGTCCTACTGTAATGCATCTGGATTTACGTTTATATGTCTCTTTCATTTATTTATTTTTATTTACTTTATTTTTTCAAATGTATTTAATTCAGATTCATTGATAATTGTTTATTTCATCTTTAAAAAAAAAAAGTTTGACAAAATATCAATAATAATATATTGTTATGTGATGTATTTTGTTGATAGCAATAACAGAATAGATGCAATCATAGTGCATTTGGTTTTACATGTGTAACTTTTCCAAATAAAAAGTTGTTGAATTTTTATTATTTTTATTTTTGAAAAATAAATTATAAATTAAAAAACTGGGTTTTTACAAATCTATGGGTTGTCGTTGGCAGCAATAATAGTGTATCATATTGCATTTGGTTTTACTTGTGTGGCTCGTACAGTCAAAGTTATTGCGTTTTTATTATTTTTCTCTTTTGCAAAATTAAAAAGCATAAAAATGTAGTTTTTTATTTTAAAATTATAATAAAAGAAAAAATTATTAAAAAGGGAAATTTCCAATTCTATTTGCTGTGCTTGATAGCAATAATAATCTGTATCATAGTGCATTTGGTTTTACATGTGTAACTCCTTTAAGCAAGGTTATTGCATTTTATTTATTTATTTTTTTTAACAAAAAAAAAACCATTGATTATTTTCAAAATAGAGTTGTCACTGATAAGAATAATGAAATATAATATAGAGTGAATTATAAAAATTTAATTTCATTTCTATTTATTTACAGAAATGTTTTTAGGAATAAAAACAGCGTTTTGCTGTAGCTGTTTCTGACCGGACACTGGGTGGGCTCCGTATTACACAAGACGAACGACTTAAAAACGAAAGTAAAACAAAATACAGTGCATTGACGAAACAAGACCCGTTGTATTCTACGCACTGTCCCACTTGATATTCTTCCTGTGCAGGACAAAGGTAAATCAGAGCGACTAATTGTGTATGATGACTCTGATGTTTGTGTTAAACATTCTCACCAAATGTCAGTTCATTTGTTAATGAATAGTCTACGTCACTTGCACTGCTGGGTCAGTGTAACACTGAATTTGTTCAGGAGTGGCTTTCCTGAAACCTTCGTAATGTTATGTACTTCGTTATCTCGTTCGTAAATGGACAATAAAAACCTGACCCGTTCCTTACTCACTATTTATCTTTATCAAGTAAGCTGTTGATCACACAAATAAAATAAATCGAGGTGTAGGCTACCACTGACTGCGTTTACATGGACAGCAATAATCTAATTATTGATCTTAATCTAAGTAAGGTAATAATGTGATTAAGGTGTTTACATGAGTCGCTTTTAGAATACTCCTGTCATGTAGCCGTTTTGCATGTTATTGATCATAATTAGATTAAGAGCCCGCGTCATTACGTCACCGCGCCACGCCGTCCGACGTCCCTCCAGAATTTCACGTATCAACATACAGTTCGTCCTCGTTATGGTACCGTATACAATTTTGGGTGTTTTTATTTAATTTTTTTACGAACCCTTCAAGTGCGGTTAATTATTTGTAATGCTATACGTGCAAATAGACGACTGCTTGAAGCCGTGGGTGTGGCCCAAATCGCATACTTATCTACTGTATAGTAGTCGAGATGCATGTATTTTTCCCCACTACCGGCCTATAGTAGGCAAGTATGCAGTTTGGGACACAGCCGAACTCTCTTGTTCGTCGTAAAGCGTTAAACTGCCGTGTGTGAGCGTGTCCTGTCGCAAAATGCGGTGAAAACTCTCACACGGCGTTCATAATGTGATTAAGGTGTTTACAGACACTCAGTGGTTTTAATAATCGGTGGAGACAGGACAACGATGTAATCCAAAAATCAAAACAAGGACTAGCAGATTTAAGAATAGTTTCTTCCCAAAAGCTATTACCATGATAAACAAACACATGTACTGAGTCCACAGCATATGTATATATTGTCTCAAACTGTGCATTTCATAGTACCTCCGCCATCCACCCTAATATCTATCTATCGTGCATATATCTTGCATATATTGTATATCTTGTTTATTTATTTTGTTTATTTATCTTATTTATTTATCTGTGTATTATCTGTTTAATCTTCTTGTGTATTGAATGTATATGTTTGCACGGAACAAAAAGGAGTGGCTCTTAATTTCATTGTACATGTGTATAGTGACAATAAAAGGCATTCATTCATAAAAACGTGGTCAACAAACAGGCGAGGGTCATGTGATGTGCAAACAACATAAACAAGGGCCGGCAAGAGCACAAACAGAACTAACAGGAACTAATGCAAACCATGTGAGCACTTCCACCCATGTCTAGTAACTTACATACAGAACAAAAAACACACAAAGTTACTTCAAAACATAAAATAAAATGAAAATCAGGAATGCTGTGTCAGTGTGAGTTTCAATTAAATTACTGCGTTACAATGAAATAATGGAGTTACAAGATTTATATCAAAATAAGTTTCTTATTGCACAGTCTATGAAATCCAACAATACAGAGAGGGTTGAGGGGCTTGCTCAAGGGCTTAACAGTATCAGCTTGGCAGTGCTGAGGCTTGAACCCCCACCCTTCCAAGGAGTAACCCAGAGCCTTAACCATCCAGCCACCAGGCAGCAAAATCCGATGAACCTCTCACTGAGATGGATCAGTGAGGAAGGAATAACTTTCAGTTGCTCCTTATGTTAGTTATGTGTCAATAATTCACATTATAATTATCCCTATTGAAAACACCATAGGCGAGGACCATGACAGCCCATAATCACAGTTAAGGTGACTAGGACTCTCACATGGTGGCAAACCTTTCTACATAATCACAGAAAATGTCCTGTTTCAAGCACTCTGGAGATTTGCCATAAGGCACACACAAACACACACACACACGCACACACACACTCACAAGGTCAGATAGCAAAGTCTCTCAGACAAGAGTTTATATATCAGACAGTCATGTGCCTCAGCAACAGTGTGGTCATCGTTCAAGGTAAAATAGTGGGACATTGGTACATCCTGTACCAGGTGCAAGATAAGAGAAACAGTAGGTTACTGTCCGTAACCCCAGTTCTCAGAAACATTGAGTGGCGAGAACCACCTATGGGAAGGGTATCCATACCTGACAGACAGGAGCACGTGTCCAATGCCAGGGAAGGGCACGCTCCTTACCTGAGTGCATAAGTGACCTGTGGGCGCTCCTCTTCCTCAGTGAGCAAATTCGCTTCCCGTGCGGCAAGCGGGGCACGCTTGGTGGATCTCTCCACTCGATGTTTCAGAGAACCAGGGTTATAGAGAGTAACCTGTTATTCTCTTTCATCATCTCGTGTTCAAGATCCCCCTATGGGAGAAATAGACAGCTCCCTGTTTGCCCAACATACTTACAGTGAAGCCCTGTAATCCAGCAGATGGTCACCTAGATAGGTGGTGCTTGACACATCCCATAATGACGTGCCTGGTAACACTATGCACGAGGGTGATAGTGGTACGCAGGCAGAACATGGAGAACATGCTAGTGACATGAATAAGCGAAGTCTGACAGCCCAAGCTTCAAGATGGAGAAGAGGGCTCAAGGGAGGAAGGCTACGACGAGCCCACTCCTAGGACAGGGTGAGCTAGAACTCTGCAGGACATCTGTTCCAGCTTACAACAGAACAGATGTCCTGCACTGAGACTCCCCAAAACAAAGCCCATGAGGCCCCCTGGAGGCTGCACTCCCTTCGACTCATATGCCAAAGTGATAGCTTTCACAAGCCAATAGGATAGGCGTTGCTTAGAAATGGGGTTCCCTGTGTGCAGGGGGACCCAGGAAATGAAGAGCAGGTCACTTCTCCTGAAAAAGCTAGTCCCTTCCATGTAGGCCCGAAGGGTACACACAGGACACAGAGCATACAACCTCTGATCCTTCGCAGAGGAGAAGGGAAGAGGATGAAAAGTGAACAGCTCAATCACCTCACAGGTGAATTCTGGGAAGCATTTAGGCATAAAGCTCGGGTTGGGCCTAAGAAAACCTTATCTCCACTGAGAGAGAATTTAGTGCCCCAGGAATGAACAGAGTGTGCATGTAAATCACGGACACATTTGGCTGAAGCCAGGGCTAGGAGTAAAGCGGTCTTCAAGGACAGAAGCTTAGGGGAAATCTCCCCCATGGGCTCAAAAGGCTGTTGGGACAGAGCTTCCAGCAACATGGAAAGGTCCCACTCCAGAACAGCTCTTCTAATGACTGGAAGTTACATAAATGCTTATGTGGAAAAAAGCATCTTTCAAATCGACTGACGTGAACCAGTCATTCTGATGAATTAAGCGAGAAAGAGTACTGTGTCAGCATTCTGAAAATGTATTTCCTCAAATGAAGCGTAACGTCACCCTTTATCCCACTTTACCCACATTCACCATACTTTCCATCTCCGTAAGTCACTTAGAAGTACAGATATGATAATAGGTCTATATCTTTTAATTACTGTGCCAACTGTACCCCTTACAGGAAAGGGTCATCATGGGTCTATGGAATTACATTTGGAGTCTATTTCATTCAACTCCAGAAGATCAAAGTAAGTTTTTGTCATCTTTTTATGAATTTTATGAATGTTATGAAGTAAAGTACCATTCTACAGTGCTTAATAATTCGTATTTAATGCTAGCTTATGCAATTACCCCTATATTCTTGCTTCACTACATTGGCTACCAGTTCTCTACATTATTGATTTTAAGACCCTCTTACTAGTGTATAAATCTCTGAACAGTCTATCAATCAATTCTATCTGCTCACGATCCTTCTAGAACTCTCAGGTCATGTGATCAAGTGCTATTAATAGTTCCCAGATCTAGACTGAAATCTTAGAGGTGATTGTGTTTCACTGTAGCCGGCCCTAAGCTTTGGAATAGCCTGCCTCTACACACTAGAACTGCTCCTATCCTAACTATTTTCAAACCCAAGTTAAAAACCTATTTCTTTTCTTTGGCATTTGACCAGCCATAGAGAGAGTTTTATATTTGTTAAATGATTGTTTATTTTAGCTTTTGTATTTATTGTTGGAAAGCATCACCATTATGGATTTTGTGAACTTAATTTTCAGTTAAATCAGGAAACTGAATGCATAAGTATAAGTAAAACATCATATTGTAGTATGCACCGCTACTAAATACACTGGCTAATGGTCTGTTTTCTCTTACAGCTTTTGACAAACCATGGAGGACAGTGAACTGGAGGTCAGGACAATGTATTAATGCATCACTTGTAGGCTATACATTAGTAGCTTATAGATTGGACTCACTCCCTCCTCTGGTTTATGAGAGTATAATATTGTACTTTCTGACTCTCTCATTCACTGGTTTAGTTTATTATGGTATTAGATTAGACTCTGTTACTGTTTTGGGTATTGTAATATATTTGAATATTGGGGTATTCTAATTTATACCACAGCATTGTTTAATGCTTGATTCTGGTTGGTTGACAGATGCTCTAATTATTTTTTAGTTAATGCACAGCTAAAGTAGTTCCAGTCAGGTCTTGACCACATTACAGTTCCATATCACTTTGCAGAGTTCACTGAACTAAGAGAACCGTTAGCCTACTGTCCACCACAGCACACACATTTAACAACAAACAAAATGACAGACCATTTTGATTTTCCAGAAATAATTAAGGAATAATTGACGACGGTCCGTTGAACCATTACAAAAATGATGTGCACCTGAGGTGGTAATGAGGCCACGAGGTGAAGCTTGGGCTTGAGCCATTGATACGCAGCTACTGGAGTGAACAAGAGCAAGAAAAAAAGAAAGAGAGAGCGTGAGAGAGCACGTGTGATTGCAATAATAAGCAGAGAAGCCTGTGAACAAGTATCAATATTTATTTATTTATTCGTTGTATTTTCTGCAATAATAAAAAATTAAAAACCTTGTGAACAATTTGTCCTATCAATATTTAAAATAAATAAATTGGTTAAAGGCTCTGGGTTACTGATCAGAAGGTCAGGAGTTCAAGCCCCAGCCCTGCCAAGCTACCACTGCTGGGCCCTTGAGCGAGGCCCTTAACCCTCAACCGCTCAGTAGTATGAATGAGATAAATGTAAGTTGCTCTGGATAAGGGCGTCCGCCAAATGCCATAAATGTAAAACGTAACAATGAAAAAACCTGTGAACTCTCTCTCTCTCTCTCCTATAACGGCATATCAACGGCTGGTTATCAATGGCTGCATATAATTGCTGGAATTAGCAACGGAGGCTTCAGATGGAATGTGTAAGAAATTAGTTCCACACACAAGAGCGTTTTAGGGATGAACACCTGAAAAATGTAATGAAATAAAACATCTGAACAAAGTCTTGAGGTAACTGTGGTACTTCACTTCACATCGTGGTTGCATTACTACCTCGGGGGTGCATTTTTTTTTTTATAATTAAATGGCCCAGAGTCAATTATTCCTTCTCATTATTCTGTTTGTTGTTACATAGTTTGGATTTTCTTACTCTTCTGCTCCCCAGTGTGATTTATAGTAGTACTATATTGGACATTCTTTTGCTCATTTGCATGATTAATGCATTAGATTGGACACTTTGACTCCCTCACTCTCCTTTTTGGTTTATTATAAAAGACCAGACTTTCTCACACTCTCTCTTACATGATTGGTTTATTATAGAATTAGATTAGATTCTCTTCTGTCCCTTTCCCAGACATTGGCAGCACTGGAGGCTTTCATGACACCTCTATTCCATTTGAGAAGTTTGGGCGTCACATTGTTTAACTCCTCGCAGGTTGATATGGTCTGCTCACAGCTGATGGTGGTCCACAATTCATGGGCCGCAGGTGGTGCACTCAAAATTGTTCATTATCTCGATCAATTTTGCCCACATTCATTCATCATCACTGTAGGCATTTAACCGTTTGCCTCTGTAAGAAAAATGAAGAGGATGTCGAAGATCTCAAAGAAGAATAACTTTATTACAGCGTGGCAGTGACAAAGTACATGAAGCACTTCGGGTTCGTCGGAGTCAAAGTGAACCCCGAATGATATCAACACACACATTTTATACTGTTTCAAACCAGGCTTTCTGTATGTAATGTAAATGAAGTTTCATTCTAAATGTAAATTACGGATAGCATTTGATGTGATCACTTTCCGTTCTCACAGTACGGATGTTGTTACAGGTGTGACCCCCAGTGGTGAGGTGATGGAATTATCGAGAAAAATGTCTTTCTGAATGCTAATTATGGTCACGTAGCACTTTGTTCAGGGATGTTTCTTGATGTCCCACTGCCGCTCCCATGCTATAACTGTGTGAATGTCACTTTAAGTGGTATTATACACATATTGCTGAGACCCAGATAAATTGTACCTTTGATAATTCTGCCTTTTTGGGGAACAAGCTTATCCTAACACAGTTTGGGGTGGAATTTGCTGAGAGGCAGTCTGTAATTACTCACACCTCGCAATTCTTTATTAGTCATGCTACACGCAAACCAGTCTCACAGTTGATCTTCCAGATTGGCACCAAAATTGCATGTTTGCGCTAATCTTTTTGAACTAGCTATGTAGTCTGCAAAAGACTTTCATATCCGTTCTCCTCGGTTTCGAAATGTCCAATAACATTTCCGCCAACCCGTTCTTCTTGGGTGTATAAAAGTCTCTCATAACTTTCAACAAACCTGCAAGCATTTTCAGCCTCTTTTCTTGGAGCTACCAAGTCTTTAACAGAGAAAAGGTCTTTGGTCCCACTACAGACAGAAATACGGCTCTGCTATCATCTGTCATCTTCAATCTTTCCTCATAACGTTTCTGACGCTTCAAAAACATGTTGCTACTGTACAGGTTAGGCAGCTATGCAGCAGTAGCAATTAAATACATTAAATAATTTCTCTGCTTACTCATTTCACACGCTACAGTATTTTTTTAAATTTCCAAAAATAATCATAATATAACTTTACACATTTTTTGAGTTACATACACAAAATTTACTGTACTGCATTTTGATTTAAAAAAAAAACTTTATTTATATAATGTCCCCTTTTAACTTTCTTTTAGTGACAGAGAACCAATGTTACAGAAACTGAGGGAGTTTCAGTCAAACCACGGTGTTGACCATCTCAGGATTTTGGTTGTTGGACCAGCAGGTGCTGGGAAGTCTGCCTTTATCACTTCAGTTAATACTGCCCTGCAAGGCCGCAATACTTACCTCGCTCATTCACTCACTGGAGGTTCGAGTGTCACCGGCAAGGTAATAATATGTTATCCGTCTTGAATATCTAACAATCAAATACATGGTCATGTTTAGTTTAGGTGAATTTCAGTTCAAGTGAAAGACACAGCGTAACATTTACATATAGAAGCTGCTCACACATTTCATAGAATTTATTTCTACATGTATACAGTACACCGTCTACAAGCTGATCAAAGGCACAGAGGGATCTTTCTTTCCTTTTGTGTTTGGAGACACGGTGGGTCTTGAAAAAGATTCATATGATGCACACACAAAGGACATCATCAACATTCTGCATGGTCATGTGCCAGAGGGATACACAGTAAGTTCATGTTCATTCAGTTTATTCACATGTACCATATCTCACTGTAACATTATTTCCACATACTGAAACATTTCAAGCCCTCAAGTGATAATTATACATTCTCCATTTGCACACCAAATGCTCATCACTGTAAAATAATAATAATAATAATAATATTAATAATAATAATAATAATAATAATAATAATAATAAATAAATAAATAAATAAATAAATAAATAAAAGTGCATTTAATGTAAATTAATTACACTATCTGGTTCACACAGAGTTTTCCATACACTTATTCATGACAGCATTATTGGTTGAAATATATATTTAGCAAAAGTTTTTACCCTCTTAACACAGATGTTTTAGTGTACTACAGTGCAGTGTTATAACAGTGTCATGTTTTTATTTTCAGTTTGATCCTTTGAGTGAGCTGACTGCTGGAAGCAATGACTTTAACAGAACCCCGAGCCTAAATGACAAAGTCCACTGTCTGGTGTTTGTCCTACCAGCAGACACAATCACCCAAATACCTGACGAAATCAATATTAAAATGAAAGAAATTCTGAAAAAAGCACGTGAATTAGGTGAGTCATCATCCTGTTGTTTTTTGGGGGTTTTTTTTTACAATCTTTCATTCACAATAAATTGTTGATTACTCTCTGATTATCATTACTTCTGTATTACCATTGCTTCAGAATCAAAATCAAAATTTGTTTTTTTATTAAATATCTGTAATGGAATAATCAATCCAAGAAAACCTTTTGAATGTCCTGCATCATGACAGGGATTTCTGTAGTTGTCATCGTGTCCAAGGTGGATGAGGCAAGTCCACTTGTAAAAGAGAACCTGGAAATGATCTACAGGAGCAAGAAAATCAAAGAGTCGGTAAGTACAGGGACCTCGTTCAGCTGAACTCTCACAAATGTACAAGTCTCATGTACAGAAACTTAACCACTGACCCAGTGCCCTGAAATACAACAGGAGCTTTACTACAGGTTCATGCAGGTTACTCTCAGTGTCTGTCTTTCTAGATGAAGGAATGCAACGTCAATCTGGGTGTTCCACTGAACTACATCTTCCCTGTAAAGAACTATCACGAGGAAATCAACAACAACGCTGAGATTGATATTCTGATTCTCATGGCACTGACAAATATTGTGAATTTTGCCAATGACTTTGTGGAAGGTAATGTATAAGAAGAAATTAAAAATCTAAAGAAAATGTGCACTGCAGGTGATTCACAACCTCAGGTGGTTGTTATGGCAACGATAAATAAACACAAACATAGATGTCCTGAGAAAGTTATTAGCATATTAATTGCTAATTCATTGTAGTGTGTGTGATGTTATGCCTGATAACACGTCATTTTGGTTCCGGTTCTGTGTTGCCGACCGGACATTTTGGAGAAGGGTACCAGATGTTGTGCACATGCTACAAGTTAACTAAAGTAACGTAGCTGAAAAGAAAAAAAAATGCTACTGATGACAGACCCATGGGCAGCGCAAGGTGTCATGGGCATGCACATGTGAGCTGCCAGGGGGACGAGCGCAGGTGAGACAGGTGCAGGAGAGTAGAGCACAGATGCACGCAAAAGCAGTTTGGAGAGTCAGCGTTGTAACAAAATAAGAGAACTTTGAGGTTTTCTTGTAAAGGAGAAGTTAAATCCACCATCAACCATGCAGCGCCGCGGTAATCTTGCTGATAACTGGAAACGTTTCAATAGTTTTCAACTTGACAGTGCAAATTTAACACTAAGTGTTCTTATGGCAAAATTTACAGAATACTTTGTGCCAATCAAAAATGTCACTTTTGAGAGATATAAGTTTTGTCTGCTGACCAGACACAAGTAGTGAGTTTTGACCAGTACCTTGCTGAACTACACACTCTGAGTAAGACTTTACTTAGAATTTGGAGATTTAAGAGATTCACTAGTGAGAGACTGATTAGTCACAAGCAAAAGCAGCAAAGGGTGAAAACTCCAAAAAGTAAATGCGGGAGATGTGGAGGCGCACACACCAAGATCATGTCCAGCTTATGGAAAAATCTGCAACAGCGGTGGAAAAAATTATCATTTTACAAAATGTTGCAAAGCTGAGCTTGCAAAGGAAAAAATGGAATTAACCTGCATGGAAAACTCAGAGGAATTAGCCCGCATGGAGAAGCTGAAGGTCATAAAGAAAATTAATGAACCTGGTGAGTTCACTTTTTATTGTGCTCAAGAAAAGTGGAGCTTTGAGAATATGTCTTGACCCAAGAGATCTCAACAGGGCCATAAAACGTGAACATTTTTAACTGCCCACCAGAGATGAGATCGTGTCTCCGTTTGCTGGAGCAAAGTGGTTCAGTAAACTTGATGCATCATCTGGCTTTTTGCAAATGAAACTTGGCAAGTTCAGAATTGTATACCTTTAACACGCCAGAAGCCAGATATTCTCTGTCTCCTGTAAGGAATTCTCTCTGCACCAGACATTTACCACAAAACTATTCAGATGATCTTTGAGCACTTACCAGGTATAGAGACTATGATTGTTCACTTAATTGTATAGGATCCCAACCATCAGGAACATGATGCATGATTTTGGCATGTCCTGAAGCTAGCAAGACAGTCCAGTCTAAAACTAAACAGAGGGAAATGTGAGTTTGCAGTCAAGAGATAAACTTTTCTGGGAGATGTTCTGTCTGAGGAAGGCATTAGGCCAGACCCAAGAAAAACTTCAGCTGCAGTCAACACAGAACGGCATTAAAATAAAGAGAAGATTACTTGGAATGGTCACATACCTAACCAAATCCATTCCCCAGCTTTCAACACATTCTGTTCCACTCGGATGTCTCCTTGAGCAAAAAAATGAGTGTGTATATCTTTCAAAATCTGAAACACATCATTACAGAAGAGCCAGTGCTCAGTTATTATAACCCGCACAAGAGCACTAGGGTTTCAGCAGATGCCTCACAAAAGGTGCTGAGCTGTTACAGCAACATGGTGAGAGTTGGCAGCCAGTAGCCTATGCATGATGAGCCTTGACAAATTGGGCCCAAAGTGTCAATATTTTGTGTGGCCACCATTATTTTCCAGCACTGCCTTAACCCTCTTGGGCATGGAGTTCGCCAGAGCTTCACAGGTTGCCACTGGAGTCCTCTTCCACGCCTCCATGACGACATCACGGAGCTGGTGGATGTTAGAGACCTTGTGCTCCTCCACCTTCCATTTGAGGATGCCCCACAGATGCTCAATTGGGTTTAGTCCATCACCTTCACCCTCAGCTTCTTTAGCAAGGCAGTGGTCGTCTTGGAGGTGTGTTTGGGGTCGTTATCATGCTGGAATACTGCATACTGATCATGCTCTGCTTCAGTATGTCACAGTACATGTTGGCGTTCATGGTTCCCTCAATGAACTGTAGCTCCCCAGTGCCGGCAGCACTCATGCAGCCCCAGACCATGACACTCCCACCACCATGCTTGACTGTAGGCAAGACACACTTGTCTTTGTACTCCTCACCTGATTGCCACCACACACACTTGACACCATCTGAACCAAATAAGTTTATCTTGGTCTCATCAGACCACAGGACATGGTTCCAGTAATCCATGTCCTTAGTCTGCTTGTCTTCCGCAAACTGTTTGTGGGCTTTCTCGTGCATCATCTTTAGAAGAGGCTTCCTTCTGGGACGACAGCCATGCAGACCAATTTGATGCAGTGTGCGGCGTATGGTCTGAGCACTGACAGGCTGACCCCCCACCCCTTCAACCTCTGCAGCAATGCTGGTAGCACTCATACGTCTATTTCCCGAAGACAACCTCTGGATATGACGCTGAGCACGTGCACTCAACTTCTTTGGTCGACCATGGCTAGGCCTGTTCTGAGTGGAACCTGTCCTGTTAAACCACTGTATGGTCTTGGCCACCGTGCTGCAGCTCAGTGTCAGGGTCTTGGCGATCTTCTTACAGCCTAGGCCATCTTTATGTAGAGCAACAATTCTTTTTTTCAGATCCTCAGAGAGTTCTTTACCATGAGGTGCCATGTTGAACTTCCAGTGACCAGTATGAGGGAGTGTGAGAGCGATGACACCAAATTTAACACACCTGCTCCCCATTCACACCTGAGACCTTGTAACACTAACAAGTCCCATGACACCGGGGAGGGAAAATGGCTAATTGGGCATTGTCCAATTTGGACATTTTCACTTAGGGGTGTACTCACTTTTGTTGTCAGTGGTTTAGACATTAATGGCTGTGTGTTGAGTTATTTTGAGCGGACAGCAAATTTGTACTGTTACACAAGCTGTACACTCACTACTTTACATTGTAGCACAGTGTCATTTCCTCAGTGCTGTCACATGAAAAGATATAATCAAATATTTACAAAAATGTGTGGGCTGTACTCACTTTTGTGAGATACTGTATATATATAACTTATGGCAAATGGTCTGCACTTATATAGCACTTTTATCCAAAGTGCTTTACACTGGTTCTCATTCACCCATTCACCCATTCACACACACACACACACACACTAATGGTAGCAGAGCTGCCATGCAAGGCGCTAACTTGCCCTCAGGAGTAACTTGGTGTTCAGTGTCTTTCCCAAGGACACTTCAGCTTGTAGAGTCAAGTGGGCCGGGATTCGAACCTCCGACCCTATGATTAGTGGACAACCCACTCTACCACCGGAGCCACAGCTGCCCATACAGTGCCCTCCATTAATATTGGCACCCTGGGTAAATATGAGCAAAGAAGACTATGAAAAATGTATCTTTTGTTAAAAACATTCAGAAAAATACACTGCTCTCATGGATATCAAACAATTGCAAACAAAACATGTTTATCCAAAAAGAAATAAATATAGGTGTGCAACAATTATTGGCACCCTTTCAGTCAACACTTTGTGCTACCCCCCTTTGCCAAAATAACAGCTCTGAGTCTTCTCTTATAATGCCTGATGAGGTTGGAGAATACATGGCGAGGGATCTGAGAGCGTTCCTCCATACAGAACCTCTCCAGATCCTTCACATTTTGGGGTCCACGCTGGTGGACTCTCCTCTTCAGTTCACCCCACAGGTGTTCTATGGGGTTCAGGTCAGGGGACTGGAATGGTCATGGCAGGACCTTGATTTTGTGGTCAGTAAACCGTTTTTGTGTTGATTTTGATGTGCATTTTGGATCACTGTCCTGCTGGAAGATCCAACCACGGCCCATTTGAATCTTTCTGGCAGAGGCAGTCAGGTTTTCATTTAATATCTGTTAATATTTGATAGAGTCCATGATGCCATGTATCCTAACAATATGTCCAGGTCCTCTGGCAGAAAAACAGCCCAACACATTAAAGATCCTCCTCCATATTTAACCGTGGGTATGAGGGACTTTTCTATATGGCTACCTCTCCGTGTGCTCCAAAACCACCTCTGGTGTTTATTAGCAAAAAGCTCTATTCTGGTTTCATCTGACCGTAGACCCCGATCCCATTTGAAGTTCCAGTAGTGTCGGCACACTGAAGACGCTCGAGTTTGTTTTTGGATGAGAGTAGAGGCTTTTTTCTTGAAACCCTTCCAAACAGCTTGTGGTGATGTCGGTGACTTCAGATTGTAGTTTTGGAAACTTTCTGACCCCAAGACACGACTAACATCTGCAGTTCTCCAGCTGTGATCCTTGGAGATTCTTTGTCCACTCGAACCGTCCTCTTCACAGCGTGTTGAGACGATATAGACACGCGTCCAATTCCAGGTCGATTCATAACATTTCCAGTCGAGTGGAACTTCTTAATTATTGCCCTGATGGTGGAAACGGGCGTTTTCAATGCTCGTGCTATTTCCTTATAGCCACTTCCCATAGAGTGAAGCTGAACAACCTTTTGCTGCACGTCACAGCTACATTCCTCGCTCTTACCCATTGTTATGAATGACTAAGGGAATTTGGCATATTTGTTACTTCATATTTATACCCTGTGAAACAGGAAGTCATGGTTGAACAATTTCCTGTTCCTAGTCACCCAGGTCTACTAAACAAATGAAAAATATCAATGGGAATATACTTCAAATATATTTTTCTCATATTAACTCTAGAGGTGCCCATAATATTTAACAAAGATATTTTTTTGATAAACCTGTGTTGTGTTTGCAATTGAAATTGATATCCATAAGAGCAGAGTATTTTTGTGAATTTTTTTAACAAAATAAACAATAAAGACATTTTTTCACAGCCTTCTGTGCTCATATTTACCAATGGTGTCAATATTAGTGGAGGGCACTGTATATATAATTGGGCAAGCATTTTTGTTAATACAAAGTTTTAGTCTGAAGTTTATATTTGTAACACTCAGTTTGTGGATTTTATTTTAAATAAACTGGAAAAATGGTAGTGAAAGTTTGTCCTCTCCGCCATCCAATTAATTAATTGATCGAAAAAATCATCGTTAGTTGCAGCCCTAGTTGCTAGAAACAAATATATGGTCCATATGTGACAGTGAGTGACCGACAGACTTACGATTCCTGAATCCTGAATTGTGTGACTTCATGTCGCACAGAGCTGGACAGCTGAGTTTGTGCCCACTGTAGACTCAGGTTCCTGTTGTGACTGACAGGAGTGGAGCCTGTTGTGGTCTTATGTTTTTGATCCACCTCAAGGTTCAATATGTTGTGTGTTCTGAGATATTTTCTGCTCACTACGGTTGTAAAGAGTGGTTATTTGAGTCAGCTCAGATCAGTCTGGTCAATCTCCTATGACTTCTCTCATCAGCAAGATGTTTCCTCACGCAGAACTGCTGCTCGCTAAACCTTTTTCCCCTCGCACCATTCTGTGTAAACTCTAGAGACTCTGGTGTGTGAAAATCCCAGCAGATCAGCAGTATCTGAAATACTCAGACAAGCTCCAACAACCATGCTACGTTCAAAGTCACTGAGATCACATTTTCACCCCCTGATGTTTGACATGAACGTTAACTGAAGCTCTAGGCCTGCATCAGCATTATTTTATGCATTACACTGCTGTCACGTGATTGGTTGATTGTCATTGCATGAATGATTTACAAGTAATCTTAATAAAGTGTTTGGTGAATGGTGTCCGGATATAAAGAACAGGTAAGTTCTAAGGGTACAGGTCTCAGATGTTTTACACTGTATTGTGATGTATCTGAAATTAAGTTTCATAGATGAAAGTTAAGTCAGGAAATGTAAACATCTAAAATCCCATATATTAAATGCTATGAGTATACTTCTACAATAGACACTGGCTAATGATCTGTTTTTTATTACAGCTTCTGAAAAACCATGGAGGCCAGTGAACTGGAGGTCAGGGTCAATGTATTAATGCACTGTGTGTGTGTGTGTGTGTGTGTGTGTGTGTGTGTGTGTGCACAGGGCATGGGCTTGCATGCTATTTTTCCCCAGTTTGATTTATTATAGGTTATGGATTCAGTGTATTAAGGGTTATATATTGATTGGAATCTAACTCACTTGTTTGAATTTTAAGTGAATGAGAACTCTTCCATTGCCTGGTCTGACTTATAATAATATTAGATTGGACTCCATTACACTGTCAGTTTATTTTATTATACAACCCAATTCCAAAAAAGTTATGATTCAGTCATGAATGATCAAGTGTACAAGTATATCACTTTTTTTGTACTGCCCTGTTGCCAATGAACCTAATTAGTTTGCAAAATGTCCCAACTTTTTTGGAACTGGGGTTGTAAAATAACGTTAAAATTCTCTCACTTCCGTTTGGTTGATTATAATAGATTGGACTCTTGCACAGTCTGTTCCCTGATTTATTATAGCATTAGATTACACACTTTCATTTGCCCACTCCTCTGTTTGGTTTATTAAGTTCGGGGACTGGGACCTCATGCATGCCTCCTGACCTGCGGGATCACTACCCAAACCTGCAAACACACCTAGCAGCACTGGCTGTACTGCTCTAAGCAAACATGCATGGCATTAATTTATATCTGATGTTGGGAAATGGAGAAATGTACACATAATATGGACAATGGTGCCAAATTTTATTCAGTTAGATAATGTAATCAGCCACATGTCCCATTCCTCCAGCCTTTTTATGGGCTGATTTCTCCATCACCCCTCAGTGCATATGTATCTGTGCATAAATGGTGTATAACGGTGCTCCTACACCACTTTTTATACAAAATATGCAGGAATTAGGCCTGCTTCAGCCTAAAACCAGACACAAACTGCTTCAGATATCTGGTTGTGTGTATTTTCAGAGAGAAAAGACTTTCAAACAAAAGTCCTGCATGAGCTTTGCAGAATCTGGTCAGCTGTAATGTAGTGCAGTTAAAGAGATACCGCTTATCATTGTGCTATATTACATTTTGATGTAAAAATAAAAAACTTTATTTATATAATGTCCCCTTTTGACTTTCTTCTAGTGACAGAGAACCAATGTTACAGACACTGAGGGAGTTTCAGTCAAACCAAAGTGTTGACCATCTCAGGATTTTGGTTGTTGGACCAGCAGGTGCTGGGAAGTCTGCCTTTATCACCTCAGTTAATACTGTCCTGCAAGGCCGCAATACTTACCTCGCTCATTCACTCACTGGAGGTTCGAGTGTCACCGGCAAGGTAATAATATGTTATCCGTCTTGAATATCTAACAATCAAATACACGGTCATATTTATAGTTTAAGTGAATTTCAATTCAACTGAAAGACACAGCGTAACAAATATAGAAGCTGCTCACACATTTCATAAATTTATTTCTACATGTATACAGTACACCGTCTACAAACTGAACAAAGGCACAGAGGGATCTTTCTTTCCTTTTGTGTTTGGAGACACGGTGGGTCTTGAAAAAGATTCATATGATGCACACACAAAGGACATCATCAACATTCTGCAGGGACATGTGCGAGAGGGATACACAGTAAGTTCATGTTCATTCAGTTTATTCACATGTACCATATCTCACTGTAACATTATTTCCACATACTGAAACATTTCAAGCCCTCAAGTGATAATTGTCCATTCTAACCACTGTAAATAAATAAAAAAATAAAGGTGCATTTAAAGTAAATTAATTACACTATCTGGTTCACACACAGTTTTCCATACACTTATTCATGATAGCATTGCTGGTTGAAATATATTTAACAAAAGTTGTTAAATGTTTTAGTGTATGACAGTGCAGTGTTATAACAGTGTCATGCTTTTATTTTCAGTTTGATCCTTTGAGGGAGCTGACTGCTGAAAACAATGACTTTAACAGAACCCCGAGTCTAAGTGACAAAGTCCACTGTCTGGTGTTTGTCCTACCAGCAAACACAATCACCCATATACCTGACGAAATCTATAATAAAATGAAACAAGTTCTGAAAAAGGGACACGAATTAGGTAAGTCATCATCCTGTCATTGTTTTTTTTAACAATCATTCATTCACAATAAATTACTGATATATTACAAAATGAAAAATAAATTATCTGTAATATCTGTCATGGAATAATCAATCCAAGAAAACCTTTTGAATGTCCTGCATCATGACAGGGATTCCTGTAGTTGTCATAGTGTCCAAGGTGGATGAGGGATGTCCAATTGTAAAAGAGAACCTGAAAATGATCTACAGGAGCAAGAAAATCAAAGAGTCGGTAAGTACAGGGACCTCGTTCAGCTGAACTCTCACAAATGTACAAGTCTCATGTACAGAAACTTAACCACTGACCCAGTGCCCTGAAATACAACATGAGCTTTACTACAGGTTCATGCAGGTTACTCTCAGTGTCTGTCTTTCTAGATGAAGGAATGCAACGTCAAACTGGGTGTTCCACTGAACTACATCTTCCCTGTAAAGAACTATCACGAGGAAATCAACAACAACGCTGAGATTGATATTCTGATTCTCATGGCAGTGACAAATATTGTGAATTTTGCCAATGACTTTGTGGAAAGAATACTGTAAAAAAAAAAAAAAAAAAAAAAAAAAAAAAAAAAAATGGGAAAATCTATCTGATTATCTGTCTATTTAAGAGGATAACGGTTCAAATGACAGCACAAGTAGTTTAAAGGTATGTGCACTAGAGGTGTGTGACTGTTTAAAAAAAAATCCCTATTCCCACCTGCTTCCACAATTATTATTTGTGTGGAATATTAATAGAATGAATGAAAGCAAATCGCTTGGTTACACTCTCATATTAATGAGCTTGGCCTTCTTTTGTCCTACAAGCAAAAAAAAAAAAAAGCAACAACAACAAAAATCATTATTTTACTCCTGACGCACACTTCTAATGTACAAACAAGATCATTATGGTCAATCACACGAAAGTTCCTCTCTTTTTTCTGCTCTGCTTTATTATGCCGTATAACAGCGTTTAGGTGGGTGGTGGAAATGCTAAATAAACATAAATGTAGAAGTCGTGAGAAAGTAATCTGCATGTTAATTAATAATCACCACATTAATCAACTACATTTAATCCAATTACAATTAATCTTTTAATCAATAGTGCATGAAGATGATTTATGTTAGAAATCCAAGCTTGATATCTGCTAAAACTGATATATTTGCCAAGGCTAACTCTGTTTCCAAAAGATGACTGAGTCCAGGAGCTGTTTAGCGTACATTTTAAACAAATACAAAACTCCATAGTCCATATGTGACTCCTCAGAAGAAATCAGATAGTAGCTAGGAACACATATATGGTAGGGTAGGATTGCAATGATCCATAGGTGACAGCATATATAAGAAGAGCAAGTTTGGCACACAGAACTCACTCACTCTCTCTCTCTCTCTCTCTCTCTCTCTCTCTCTCATATGGATGAAAGAAGAAGCTGTTGTTGAGAGTCTGTTGACTGACAGACTTATTATTCCTGAATTCAAATGCTGAAAAAACTGCTTTTGCTGAAAGAACTTTAAGAATAAATCTGTAAATGCCACTTTGGAGCTTTCTGACTCTTTATTTTTAACCCAATCACGATTTCTTACAACTGAGCACCAGAAAATTTGATCCATTTGTCCATAGTTAAATTCATCGTAGGAAGCTATAGTCCTTCATTCATTCCTCTTCAGTAAGTGTTTTATCCTGGTCAGGGGTGTGATGCATTTGGAGCCACCTAGGGGGGATGATTGGGATGCTTTAGGAACAACCTTCCTATTCTGGGGTGGTTGTAGACATATTTAGACTGGAAACTTTACTGCTGCACAGATGCTCCTGTAGTTTCTGCCAGAGTCCATAGGATGGGTGAGAGGGAGTCACGAGTCAGCAGGAGAAACTGCAGTGGACTGAGCACACAGCCCTGGGGAGCCCCGGTGTTCAGTGTGCTGGTGCTGGAGGTGGAGATACCGATCCTGACTGACTGGGGTCTCCAGGACCCAGATGCAGAGAGAGATGGTCAGACCCAGCAGGCTCAGCTTTGTTATCAATTGTTGTGGTGCTGAAAGCTGAACTAAAGTCCACGAACAGCATCCTTATTTTATAGCTGTCCTATTTGCCCAGATGATTCAGAGAAAGGTGGATGGTAGCAGATATGGCGTCCTCCGTTGAGCGGTTAGGACGGTAGGTGTACTGAAATGGGTTCAGTGTGGTGGGAAGACCTCTCTTCATCTGTTGCCCCTCAAAGCATTTCATGATGATAGGTGTGAGAGCGTCATTCAGACAGGACAGAGATGATTTCTTTGGCATAGGGATGGATGAGGGTAGTCATCCTGAAGCGCACATGGACGACTGCTTGGCTCAGGGAGACGTTAAAGATGTCTGTGAGGACATCCTCAAGCTGATCAGTACATTCCCTGAGCATGTGATATGCTGTCAGGACCTTCAGCTTTCTGCGGGTTAACTCCGGACAGAGTTTTCCTGACACTTATTGCAGAGAGAAAAAGTACGTGGTCTGTGGGAGTTGGACTGGACTTTTGTGTGCTTCACAAATTATTCAGTGCTTCTGGGACATTATGCGACATTCATAATAATGGTGTAAATGTTAACAGTTCTAAGGATATAACAATATATATATATAACAGTATAACAATCTAAGAATAATTATTAGTGCTATAACAACTAGATGTATGAATGTCGCGCCGTCGCGCTCCTCTTACGTCATTTCCTGTTCCGTGTTTTACACACGACGTCTCGGTTCAGTCCCAAATGAGCACTACATAAATGTGCAAAATAATCGGAAGTCCCAAACATACTCAGTAATAATAATACCAAAAACTGGAGTTTCAATAGTTACCGCACGTTTTGTCATATTTTAACGCACTATTTAGTGAGGAAGTGTGGCGCTAGGTAGGGCACTTAAAGTTGACTCGGACTGTATTTGGGACGCAGCCGGTGTTTCAGGGGGAAAGGTCAGCAGCGCCGCTGAATGGAGGCGCCGCGATGCAGAAACACACAACGTCCTGATTTACCTGCTCAATTTATTCTCTTTTACATTATAGCTTTCTGTCTTCTGTAAGATAAAATCATGAATAATCTAATGAACGGTGTTTGTCTGTGTCACGGCGTGTTCCTCAGAGTAACAGCTCGGTTTATTATTCCTCACAGACACATCACTAACCTTCACTTTACCTCAGGGAGGAGAGTTTCCTCTCCAGCTCACACTCCAGCTGTGGGAAATGTCGTGACCTGGAGAAACATGTCCAGCAGACCTGGAGGTGCCATGAACGTGTTTAACAGAAATATGAAGAGGAAGCAGAAGAAATGGGCAGCGACCTTACCGGACAGCGATAAATATGATTACCTGCGAGACGAGGTCGGCTTTATTTACCTCAGTTACAGCATTATTTACCTCAATTACAGCATTATTTACCTCAATTACAGCATTATTTACCTCAGTTACGGCATTATTTACCTCAGTTACAGCATTATTTAGGTCATTTACAGTGTTATTTAGTTCATTTACAGTGTTATTTAGTTCATTTACAGTGTTATTTACTTCATTTTTTAGCCTTATTTACCTCATTTTAGCCTTATTTACCTCATTTACAGCTTGATTTACCTCATTTACAGCATTATTTACCTCATTTACAGCATTTACCTCATTTAAAGCATTATTTACCTAAATTACAGCATTATTTACCTCAGTTACAGAATTATTTACCTCAATTACAGCATTATTTAGTTCATTTACAGCTTTACCTCATTTACAATGTTATTTAGTTCATTTACAGTGTTATTTAGTTCATTTACAGCATTATTTACTTAATTTTTAGCCTTATTTACCTCATTTACAGCTTGATTTACCTCATTTACAGCCTTACTTACCTAATTTAAAGCATTATTTACTTCATCTACAGTTATCTGCTTTGATTACAGCATTATTTACCTAATTTATAGCATTATTTACCTCATTTAAAGCATTATTTACTTCATTTACAGTTATCTGCTTTGTTTACAGCATTATTTACCTCATTTACAGCTTGATTTACCTAATTTACAGCTTGATTTACCTCATTTACAGTGTTGTTTACCTCATTTACAGTGTTATTTACTTCATATACAGCTTTATTTGCATCATTTACCTAATATACACACCACTTATATGTTTATTTTGTCCTGGTATCTATGCTTTAATCATTATATTTTGCCATTACCATTCCTCTAAGTGTCTTTCCTATAAATTGCCTCATTACACACTATATACTACACACTATTCCTCTTAGTATGCAAGTATAGAAGTGTTCTCATTCTCTATATGACCAGGTCATGTGATTGTACCACCTGTCAATCAAATTCACTTGAAGACTCATTTTACCTAAGATTTTACCTCAGACTGTGTCAGAGGGTTTTCATATATATACTGTGACCCAAAAATGCGCAGAGGTTTTGGTCAGTAAAACTTGTTTTAGCCTTAATTTTGGACCAGGTCTGAATTCAGTAATGATTGCTAGCAAAACTGGACAGTTTTCTGTTTTGCACCGTCAGAGCCATTTAGTCAAAGCAAAGCGTCTGGGTAAAAGTATTACTTCATTAATGTTGTTTGGAACTCAGAGTAACAATTTGTTTACCTTTACCTTCATTAAAAATGTTTATAAGATTATAAATATGCACATTGGAAATCCCCCATGTCCTCTTGCCATCCCAAATAGCTTCTCTAAGGAATAATAAACATGGAGACATGCTGTTATTGGAATATTATTCAACATAGGATGGTGTGAAGAAGTGGACTTATGTCTACGTCCCCAAAGTTGATTTATTTACATATAAAGGCATGTCCCAAAGTGTTTTATTTCTCTTATACCACTTGCTTTTTATCTGCTTATAGTTACATTTAAAGTTGTTAATACTGTTGCGGCTGTAAACGATCGTTCCCTCGTCGATGGCTTATCATGTTCCTGAGAAACCGGAACGTGTAAACTCCTCTGTCATGAAGACATTTTGCATTACCTTTTTAATCGCACTGGTTTGTCATTATTAATATTGTATTTCTGTGTGTATGTGTACCTGCATTTGTATGTTTTGATCCTCGGGTTCTTTAAAGGTTGTGTCACTGAAGGTCACATTTGTTGTTGGTTATGTTGCAGGTTGGGAGCGGAGTAGCAGACAGAATTTATGACATTGCCAGGTAATTCTTCTGTATTTCCTGTGTCTTTTCCTTTTTTTATTAAAAAAAAATAATAATAATAAAAAAATGGGGTTCCTTCTGCCATGTCAGAATGATGTCATGAAGGCTGTGGTTAGTTGCTGATTAGTGCTGCTGAATCTGATGTGTTGAATAAAGAAGGTGGCTACACATTCCAGGACTAAAATCCAACAAGCGTGCATTAGAGCATTGTTGTTTAATTTTAGTCAACAGTGATGTGACTGTGTAAGATGTGACCCGCTCGACTATAGCGGTGCTCCT
The DNA here is from genome assembly GCF_001660625.3 of Ictalurus punctatus. Lineage (NCBI taxonomy): Eukaryota > Metazoa > Chordata > Actinopteri > Siluriformes > Ictaluridae > Ictalurus > Ictalurus punctatus. The sequence goes on along the minus strand of NC_030441.2, from coordinate 17,794,046 downwards.
GGCCTCTGTGGTGTTTCTGCAGGACTTTCCCTTTAGCACTAGACGTGGGCTCCGGAAAAAGCCATGTTGCTGAACATCTCAGCAAGGTACCTGTTCTTCTCTAAGCGTCAACCCACTCAGCATCAGTGAAATCAGATTTGATTCAATCTTTCGCCTCTTTCTTCTTTACAGGACGTCGTAGAGCGCCTTTTCCTTACAGACATCTCCGATGCTTCGTTGGTAAGTAACATTGCTGAGAACTAAAGTGTGGCAGTGTTACCAAAGGAAGTCTTTTCTCTGTGCACATCTCAATTTATACAGAAAACTGGATAATCCAGGATAATTTTGTCAGGTATGCTGGATAATCTGGAGTACATTTGGCCAGCTCAATGGATAACCTTGAATCTTGAAGTTCTGGATAATCTAGAGTAAATTTTGTCAAGCGTACTGGATAATCTAGAATAAATATGGTCAAGCGTACTGTATAATCTAGAATAAATGTGGTCAAGCGTGCTGGATAATCTAGAATAAATGTGGTCAAGCGTACTGTATAATCTAGAATAAATGTGCTCAAGCGTGCTGGATAATCTAGAATAAATGTGCTCAAGCGTGCTGGATAATCTAGAATAAATGTGCTCAAGCGTGCTGGATAATCTAGAATAAATGTGCTCAAGCGTGCTGGATAATCTAGAATAAATGTGCTCAAGCGTGCTGGATAATCTAGAATAAATGTGCTCAAGCGTGCTGGATAATCTAGAATAAATGTGCTCAAGCGTGCTGGATAATCTAGAATAAATGTGCTCAAGCGTGCTGGATAATCTAGAATAAATGTGCTCAAGCGTGCTGGATAATCTAGAATAAATGTGCTCAAGCGTGCTGGATAATCTAGAATAAATGTGCTCAAGCGTGCTGGATAATCTAGAATAAATGTGCTCAAGCGTGCTGGATAATCTAGAATAAATGTGCTCAAGCGTGCTGGATAATCTAGAATAAATGTGCTCAAGCGTGCTGGATAATCTAGAATAAATGTGCTCAAGCGTACTGTATAATCTAGAATAAATGTGCTCAAGCGTGCTGGATAATCTAGAATAAATGTGCTCAAGCGTACTGTATAATCTAGAATAAATGTGGTCAAGCGTGCTGGATAATCTAGAATAAATGTGGTCAAGCGTGCTGTATAATCTAGAATAAATGTGGTCAAGCGTGCTGGATAATCTAGAATGAATTCTTTGTGTACTGAAAGATCCAAAATTCTTTTCTCCAATATGATGGATGATCTAGAATATATTTGGTCAAGAGTAGCAGATAATTTAGAGGAAATTTGTCAAGCATACTGAATAATCTGGATGAATTTGTCCAGTGTACTGGACAATCCAAAGATACTTTACTCCAGTATGCTGGATAATCTAGAATTAATTTTTCCAGTGTATTGGGTGTTTGAAGTGAAGCGTGTGTGTGTGTGTGTGTGTGTGTGTGTGTTGGTTGAACCTGGATTGTGTATTTTAGAGGCAGAAGAGGCAGAGTGAGATGCCTACACACTGCGTGATGGCCGACGAGGAGTTCTTGCCGTTTCAGGAGAACACTTTTGATCTGGTGTTCAGCAGTCTGAGGTGACCCGCTGTTACTGTTTCGGTTCCGTCATTCTTTCATCACATTTCTTTGCATCACAGACGAGTCGGGGGCGTTCAATAAACAATTTTGAATGTTTGGTGAAAACAAACTAGTAATATCGCTGTGGTCCTCTTTTCCCCTCAGTTTGCACTGGATCAACGATCTTCCAGGAGCTCTGCGTCAGGTACTGCATGTTCTATAAATACCGGATCACGAAACTATACATTATATCACAATATTTAGTGCTTCAAAAGTGGGTGGGGCTTGAGTAAAGCTTGCATAAGCCTCGTTCTTACCAAGCTGATGTCGTTTTTTTTTTGTTTTTTTTTTAATCAAAACTCCATGTCCTAAGAAACCTAGCAAGCCAGCGCTAATCTATCAAAGCATAGCGTCTTGTGATGACTTTTTGGTTGGGGGGGTTGGTACCTGACCGTGTTTAGTCTAGCAGGCTGGGAATCCTAGATTGAGGGATGTCAATCAAGTATGCTTATTAACATATTAGGCCACACCTACATAGACAGTCCGATTAAGTTTAGCTGGTGTCTGAGGAAGGTTTTAACACATTTCAGCTTTGCTTCGTTATTTAAATTTGCTGAATATTAATGTAACCGTCACATGGAGACGTGTAGTATTTTGCATTTTATCGATGGGACTTGAGCCAGGAATAAGCGGGGGAAATAAAGTAATTGGTAAAATATTACATACGCAGTCGCCACCGAACGCTCAGAAAAGTGTACTGCGTAAAAGTTTATTGCAATATCAGGATCATTTTATGTTTGTTACCCCTAGTTAGAAGTTTATGAAGGTCTTCCGGAAGGCAGACGCTAACCCTAAACGTCTCGTTCAGATCCATCGTGTGCTGAAGCCAGACGGTGTGTTCGTAGGCGCGATGGTTGGAGGCGAGACTCTGTACGAGTTGCGCTGTTCTCTGCAGCTAGCTGAGCTGGAGCGGGAGGGAGGATTTGCGCCCCACATTTCACCCTACACAGCCGTCACCGACCTGGGCAACCTGCTGGGCCAAGCTGGCTTCAACATGCTCACTGTGGTTAGTGTGCTAGCAGAGGGAGCGAGCATGCATCCAGATCATTCAGTCTCTATTCTCGACAGCGATGTGTATTCCGACTCCATGCTGTAGAAGTGACGTATCAAAAATGTTTAATTCTTTCGGGTGTTTTTCGTTTCCACATCAAATGTAGGACGTCGATGAGATTCAGGTTCATTACCCGGGCATGTTTGAAATCATGTGCGATTTACAAGGTGAGTTCCTGCACCATTTCTCTTAGATATGAAACTTTAAAGCGATCGTTCACCCAAAAATGGAAATTCTGTCATCAGTTACTCACCTTCGTGTCGTTCCAAACCCTTTGGAACACTCTGTAGATAATATATAGATATAGATATAGATATAGAGATAGATAGAGAGAGAGAGAGAATATTATTTTCATTTTTGGGTGAACTATCCCTTTGAGTTTAAAAACCTCTGTTTCTATCGTGTGTAAGGAATGGGCGAGAGCAACTGTGCGTGGAACAGGAAGGCGCTGTTGCACCGAGACACCATCCTGGCAGCGGCTGCCGTTTATAAAGGTAAGCTGGAGAACGTCGTAGATGTTTGATGGCAGGAACCAACAGAAAGGCCGTGGGACATTTTTTCATTTTTACTTTGTTGTGAAGAGAAACCACATTTCCAGTAATGTTCAAAAATTTTTAATTTAAAAAAAAAAATGTTTAAGTCTTGTAATAATAGTAGTACTTTTATGATGACGTTCATATTAACATAGTTCTCGAAGTTGTGTCTTACAGTCCAGACAATACGATACTGGTATTAACACTACAGTTCCTCTGGAGGCGATGGAGACCTGAGCAGAATTTTTTTTTTTTTTTAAAGCCTGACTGAAGGAAATCTGTTTTACGTCCTAGAGATGTACGGTAATGAAGATGGATCCGTCCCAGCCACGTTTGACATCCTGTTTATGATTGGCTGGAAGCCTCACGAGACACAGGTTTGCTGCAATTCGATTGGCTCTAAATGATCGTATGCGTTTGATTTTTTTTTTTTCTTCAAAAAACCTGAGGACAATCATTTGTGACAAAAGTATAACCGTACAGCTGTAATGTTTTATACCAACGTTAACCATTTCCTTTTTCTCCAAATTACAGGCGAAACCAGCGAAAAGAGGCTCGGCGACCGTGTCCTTCGCAGATTTGCCGAAAGTCAGCCGAACACACGCCGGCAACAAAACGGACAACTCCAGCACCAGCTGACTAAACCCAGCTCGTCAGTATCACCATAGAAACAGTATTGCTTAATGAAATGTATGTAAAAAAAAAATAATAAAAATACCACTGGAGGATAAAAAAAAAAAAAAATCAAACAGTACATTTTTAATTTAATGTCGAACACATCATAATTCAAACAATTTCCTCAATGCTAAAATAAAAACTTTTGATAACAAACATACATACAAATGTATAAATAACCGAAAGGCCTTCACATCTTCAATCACCGTTGACAAACCATCGATCCCCGTAAGAGAAAAATAGTGCATTTCTTTCTTCTTTTTTTCTTCCTTCTAATTTTCTTACCGCTATGGCTTTTTAAATAGTCCGTCTCAAGTCTGAAACCCTGCGTCATAACTCAAATTCATACGAAGAACTATGAGTGAATCATCTGGGGGAAAAGAAAAGTCGAAACGTGTCAGGAGAGAGGAACGAAACGAAGTAATTCTCTAAACTGTACAATCTTTTTCCCTTTCGTATTGCCTTAGTAGAAGAAGCACCTTTATACACACTGCGCGATAATTTATACATCCGTACACATCATCTACACGTATGGCTTTCAGAGATATTATGGGCTGTGCACGTCCGAGTTATCGTTTAACTTCAGTACAAAGACAAAAATTGTTGTTTCTTAAATTTTTTTTTTTTTTTTTATGTTCAACATGCTATACAAACAAATTCTAAACTATTAGCTGTGTGTTCTGGCATATTTCTTCAGGTTTAAATATATGGTCATCACTCCAGTGGAACTTAAACGGATTAGCGACCGAGGCTTTTTGGAAGACGTCAGCTGAAATGTTTCACTTCGTTCCAAAAGAGCGTACACCGGTACCACTATGGACAGTGATGGCAGTAATGTTGGTGGAGAAGAGTTCAAGTCGTGCCACGGATGAGTGTTAGGATGTGGTAGGTTGTAGGTGACGGTGTACTTGCATAGGGAATGTGCTGGGCTGGGATTCGCTTCCTGCTGTCCAAGCTGGCATGGTCGCTGGACCAAACGCAGCAATGCTGCTTTAAGTCGTCTGAAAAATTACATCAAGAGCCTGTTCATGCGTTAATATTAGTGTTTTCATCCAAAACAAATGGCAAATTGTTTCGCATGATCACAAAATGTGTTACTCAAAAATAATAAGAAAGAAAATAATAATAATAATAATAATAGTGGATGAGCGCTAGTGCAGTTTGGTGTAGGCGAAACTGTAGCCAACATCAAACGTTGCCCGTTTCTTGATGATTGACTACGTTTGTGTAAAATTTTAGTTTCTCCTGACCAATGCGCTAAAATCACGGCACAGTAACTCGTGTTTACCTCGGCGGCAACCAGACCAAATAGCTGCACATAATTTACACAGTCATTCATTGTTACTCTTCAGGTTGTTATAGTAACAGAGCAGGTCTGGATGATGAGATCTAACACAGACATTGATGGTCTGTTGTACATAGACTAAACTGCGGGACCACCAAAAGGCACTAAGGCTCGTACTTTGGCTTTCTGATACGTCTACCAGACAACCCTGGTGCTGTCCTGAGACTGTGTGGAGTGATATGTGCGTGGACGTTTAGGAGTGACGGAGCGCGAGTGGAGATGGTCGTGGTCGTGGGTCAGCCTGTTCCGTGACTGCTGTAGTCGAACACTCCCTTCTTGAAGAAGGGCGAGATGTCACACACGGCATGTTTGGAGAGCTGCAGGCCCGAGTCGTCCGTTCGCAAAGGAGAGGAAGAGCAGGACGATGACATCAAGATCTGGAAGAAGTTTCTCAAGTAGCGCTGAGAGAGAGAGAGATTAAAAATTTAGCTACAGACATATAAAGAGAGTCGGCCAAATAAAGAGTAAGCCAACCCGCTATATGTAAAGAGAGAGACATCCAAACAAATATAAAAGAGACATTCAGATAAATCTAGAGTGAGACGGCCAGATGTAAATAAAGTCAGTCAGATACGTGTAAAAAGAGAGCCAGCCAGACGTAGACATCCGGATAAACGTAAAAAGAGAGCCAGCCAGACATAGACATCCGGATAAATGTAAAAAGAGAGCCAGCCAGACATAGACGTCTGGATAAATATAAAAAGAGAGCCAGCCAGACAGACATCCGGATAAATATAAAAAGAGAGCCAGCCAGACATAGACGTCTGGATAAATGTAAAAAGAGAGCCAGCCAGACATAGACGTCTGGATAAATGTAAAAAGAGAGCCAGCCAGACATAGACATCCGGATAAATGTAAAAAGAGAGCCAGCCAGACAGACATCTGGATAAATATAAAAAGAGAGCCAGCCAGACATAGACGTCTGGATAAATGTAAAAAGAGAGCCAGCCAGACATAGACGTCCGGATAAATGTAAAAAGAGAGCCAGACAGACATAGACGTCCGGATAAATGTAAAAAGAGAGCCAGCCAGACATAGACGTCCGGATAAATGTAAAAAGAGAGCCAGCCAGACATAGACATCCGGATAAATGTAAAAAGAGAGCCAGCCAGACATAGACGTCTGGATAAATGTAAAAAGAGAGCCAGCCAGACATAGACGTCCGGATAAATGTAAAAAGAGAGCCAGACAGACATAGACGTCCGGATAAATGTAAAAAGAGAGCCAGCCAGACATAGACGTCCGGATAAATGTAAAAAGAGAGCCAGCCAGACATAGACATCTGGATAAATGTAAAAAGAGAGCCAGCCAGACATAGACATCTGGATAAATGTAAAAAGAGAGCCAGCCAGACATAGACATCTGGATAAATGTAAAAACGACAGCCAGCCAGCCAGCTAGACGTAGACATCCGGATAAATGTAAAAAGAGAGCCAGCCAGGCAGATGTAAAGAAAGTCGGGTCAGGTAGATGAACCAAACAGACAGAAGATGTTTAAAAATATATATAAAAAAAGAAAAAAGAGAGGGGCATGCAGATTCATGTAAACAGCCATCCTGCCAAAGATAAAAGTGACAGACAGACAGACAGATGTGGTGAGAGAGAGACAGCCAGCCAGATGTAAAGAAATGGATTAAAAAGATAAGAAAAGAGAAAGGTAATATGAATACAATGAAAGGATGCAACAAGACAACATGAAGCACAATGAAACGCTACAACTGTAGTTAGCTCATCACCACTAAACTCTCCCTCTCTTTCAACTCCTTACACATTACACAAGTCTTCTGGAGTAACAATCGCTGAATCACACCATCACACTAGCGTCTTACCTCCAGGTGATTGCGTCTCTCAGCCACCATCCTCTCATCCCGGTTACCAAATATTTTTTTCGGAGGGAACTCCAGCACTCCTAGCTAAAGCAAAAAAAAAAAAGAGAAAGAAAGATTGAAATTTAACCGACCCATTAGACAGCTGTACGTGTGTGCGATCCTGCAAGGTTAGCGAGTTTACCTCTGGGTATTTCATTTTGAGGGATTTGTGCATCTCTCTGAAGCGGCTGTAGCGTCGAAACACAGTCCATGTTTCATCCAGAACTGTGATCTAACAACGCACCGAAAGACACATTAGACTATAGAAACAACAAGCTCCATGTACGGTACTATATTACAGAGCTAAGCAATGTAGTTTGGAGAGAATGTGTGATTTACATATGCAGTTTACATGATTGTTACATTTTTAGCTAAATTAGCCTTGCTAGCTCCAGTACAAAGCTAAAGAAGATATGTAAAGTCATTAAGGTTGGATGCCTCGGGTCCCGGAGCTGCTATTACAGCAGGATAAAAGCACAATCCTCTGAAACAAACCTTGACTTCAAACTCGTAGTGCTCGTCCTTGCCCTGTCCCCGGAGGACGTAGCGCGGGATGCTGATCTTCACCGGATCCTTCAAGCTGTCCGGACTTGGACTTAACGGGACTGACACAAAGCGCTAAACAACAATGTACAGAGCGAGATTTAGTTTATATATATATATATATATATATATATATATATATATATATATATATATATCTCCCACGTTTCTCACAGCGAGATCATACCTCATACTTCTGTCTACGTGGATCCACGGGATGTGTATGGGTGTTCTGTGACAAGATAATTCAATAAATCATTAGGGAACACCATTGTGTGAAGAACTTACGACGCACCCACCAAACCGGTGATGCATCTTTTAAAATAAATCAATATACATCACTTTAATGCACCAGATATTTGTTTGCTTGTACTTCCTGGAAAACAGCACTTTTGCCTCGTATTAGTGTTAACGAGAAACATCAGCATGGTTACAACTCGTGTACTTGATCTGGAGAACGCACTCACGTTCAAGTACACTCGCAACACGTAGTCCGAAATGGTGAATAAACAGGCAATGTGTCAGTCTGGAGCATGCAAAGAGTCAGTGGTGTTTCCAAGAAGCAGAACAGATGGTCCCCGTTTTATCCCTGTTAACCCGCTGCAAAGATCTATGGGTATTACGCAGGTTCAGAGCATGCAAATCATTCCCAGTGCTGATTGGACGAGGCGTCTGCTTACCTGCTCGTTCATTCTAACAGAGCTGTGCTCACTAACTTCCTCGTCCTCCTGTTGGGTTGAACACGACTTATTAAACCGGTGTAAAACACAGCTTTATTTATACCCTATCTCCTCTGTGAAACAATTCGGGTTCCGATCGGATTGTTTTCGACACCAGAGCCTGGATGGACGGACGCGTTAGAGAATTCGTTTATTAAGTGTACGTTCACGTGTAGCAAGATTTGCGGAAATCTAAGTGTTGAAGAGGTACATGATCGCAGAAGGACTTCCTCCACTTCCACCAAAGCGAGTCTTACACCTAAGTGTTAATGGGCATTCAGTGCAAAACTGCAGTTTATTTCTGATTTGGCCAAGCAGGGGCTTCTTCTGTCCAGCCTGGGGCAAATCATGCATCCATCCATCCATTTTCCCTGCCACTGATCCTACACAGGGTTGCGGGGAGCCTGGAGGCTGTCCCAGGGGCCGTGGGGAGCCGGGAGCCTGGAGGCTGTCCCAGGGGCCGCGGGGAGCCTGGAGGCTGTCCCAGGGGCCGCGGGGAGCCTGGAGGCTGTCCCAGGGGCCGCGGGGGACAATCTGGTAATGCAAATCAGTCTACAGCGCAAGTCTTTGGACTGGGGGAGGAAACCGGAGTACCAGGAGGAAACATGCTAACTCGGGTTTCGAACGGGATGCGAAGCCCCACCTCCAGAGGTGCGAGGGAAACGTGCCCCCACGTTTATAGTATTTTTTTTTTTAAAGTACTCAGAATGTACGGATACCTGCAGCGACTCCGAGGACAGCGACAGACCATTGTTATTGTCCGTGTTCTGCAGGTTCATCTGCCGCAGCCTCTTCTGAACCTCTTCTTCAATGTATGCTTTTAATCTAAACACACACACACACACACACACACACACAGTAACGATTCAATATAGGGTTTGCAAAATACCTAAGGAATAATGCACTCTGAAGGAAAATTATTCTCCTATAATAACGTGTGTGTGTGTGTGGGTGTGTGTGTGTGTGTGTGTTTAAGCGGATACCGGTCGTCAGTGAGAGGCAGCACTGTGTTGAGACTCTGGATGGGGCTCATCGGACAGTTCCCCACATTGGTCTTCTCATCACTGCTCACAGAGAGGCTCCGCCCACTCGCCTCACTCTCACTGATCCTCTGCTTTAGCTGAGCAATTTCCATCTCCATCCTGACACACACACACACACACACACACACACACACACACACACAGAGAGAGAGACATGTTAATGTGGAAGTCCAAACAATATGGGGCAAAATATTTAAATGGTTTGTTTTATACCAAACTTGAGTGTTACATCAGTTCTATATCAAAGATTATATAAAAAGGTTCATAAACTTGATTGACAGCCCGCTGTCTAAAACTCCCTCAAGCAGCAGCCTGAGAAATCAGGACTGTTTGACTCTACATGTACTGCAACAACAACAAAGTATTAGCACGGTAGCATACAGGCTAGTTCTCACTTGTTAGCCGTCACTTGCAACGTTAGCTTCGGCATGTTACGGTAGTCATCACGGTCAGTCAGTTGGCGTTACCGTGCTAAGTTAGCTTGATAAGTAATCGGCCTCGTGACTGGTCATTATGCGAACATTTTACCCAGTGTAGCCCCGCCCACTTTGCATAGAAAGCAGAGACATATTCACAAATATGAATCAAACTAAGTTAGAATCTGTAGCATTTTTACACACACACACACACCTCTTCTGGTCGAGCTCGGGTACCGCAGTGCTCCGTGTGCCGTTGTGTCCCATGGACGCCACGATGCTCCTCCTGCGGGCCTCCTCGGCCTCGGGCTCCAGGCTGAGGCTCCGGCGCAGGGCCGAGTGTCTCCTCTGGAGCCGGGCCACCGCCTGCTCCAGCGCCTCCCTCTGCTGCTTCTCCCTCGTCTCCAGGATCTCCTGCTCTTTACGCCGCACCTTCTCCTCCTGCCGCGCCACGTTGGCCGTGAACTCGTAGGTCTGCTGCAGCTGCAGGAGCTGCTCGGCGCTGGCGCTGTGCTGAGACAGACGCTCCTGCTTCTCCTCCAGCTCCTTCTCGATCTGATGGGGGAGAGAACGAGGTCAAAAGGAGGAGAGTTAAACCAGCACTTTCTGCCTTTTAGAGTAAAAACACGAAGCACAGGAAATAGTAATACGAGGAAATAGCGATACGAGTCTCGATTTTCCTTCATAGCTCGTATACAACTGAAGGCGTTCCACCATTATTTTAATGGATTCATTATTGAATTGTCCCGCATTCACAGTTCTACAGAGATGGTATTAGGAATATGGGGCAGTGGTGGCTTGACAGTTAAGGCTCTGGGTTACTGATCAGCCAAGCTGCCACAGTTGGGCCCTTGAGCAAGACCCTTATCCCTCTCTGCTCCAGGGGGCGCTGTATCACGGCTGACCCTGCACTCTAACCCCAGCTTCCTAACATGCTGGGATACGCGAAGAAAAGAATTTCCCTGTGCTGTAATGTATACGGGACTAATAATAACTCATTCATAAAACGTGCCTTACGTCAGCATTTTTGTCCAATTGGAAAAAGAAATATCGAGCATCCTGGATGCTGGATCACACGTTATTGCTGCGATTCTTTACCTATTAATTGTAGATAGGGGTGCCAATAATTTTAAAAACAGCGTTTAAGCCAAAAGTGGGGTTTTTTTGTTTGTTTTTTTTAACCAACAATTTTTGATCGATTTTATTTTTTAATGAAAAGCCCTTCCTGAAGAAGGAAGAAATCTGCTGCAGGAAGCAAACGTGTTTACTGCTGTAGAAAACGTAACGGAGATCCGTAAAAACAAATACATTTAAAAAAAAAAAAAACACACCCTTTTACACAGTTTGATCAGAGCGAACACTAATAATGACACAACACCAGTTTGTGTTTTCTGACCTGATACAGCATCTCGTCCAGTTCCTTCTCCACCAGCTCGGGGCTGCCCCCCTTCTCTCTGCCCCGCACCCTCTCCAGCGCCTCCTCGGCCCGGTGCAGCTCCTCCGACACAGCGGGCAGGTGGTTCTGATGCAGAGAGAGCAGCTGCCGCTCTTTACACTGCAGCCTGTGCTCGGCCTGAGAGAGCTGAGCCTCCTCCTGAAGGAGAGACAAGGAGTCCTGCGCCCCCAAAGCCACCGTCTCACGCACCTACGACAGGAGCCGGTCAGGGGGACATGGAGAGAATTCCACATTACATTTCTTTCGCTAGTCCAACGCTTACTCGCTAGGTCAGCTTTTGCTAGCTTTGTCGGATTTCGATCATCTCTAGATTTCCAAGTTAGTGCTCGCTAGGTTAGATCAATCCTGCGAACTCATGTTGCTGATGCTTGAAGAGACTTGTTCAAGCATGAAGGCTTTGATGGAAGCTGGGTCAACATCAGAGAGAAGCAGTATCAACCTTGTGATTGGTTAGCTTTACCCACGATTAATCCCGCCCACTTTACATCAAAACAGAAACTGTGACTAAGATTAACTTTAATAACAAAAAGCAGTCGGTATGAGGCGTTCCACTAGAGACGGCGCGTCCTCCTACCTGTCTCTGTTTCTCCCTGTGTGCGTGCTGCAGGACTCCGAGGGCGGCGTGATCATTGGCCACCTCCTTCTCAAGCCGCTCCTTCTGCTGCGAGAGCCCCTCCAGCAACACGCTCAGCTCCTGCACCTGCTCCTGTTTGAAGATCTCGTACCGCTCCCTGGCACTCCTCAGCGCCTCCTCGCCCGCGTCCTCGCCGTCCACCCGCGCCTCCTTCGCGAGCAGCAGTCCCTCCCGGATCTCGGCGAGCGTCCGCTGCTCCTCCTCCAGGCGCCGAGCCTCATCTCGGTTCAACAGCGCCGCCGCCTCCTCGCTCCGCTCCCGCAGCTGCTCCTCCAGACGACCCACAAGAGAGAGCTGCTCCCGCTCCCGCTCCTCCAGACGTCTACGTGTGGAACAGGTCGTTTTTTTTTTTAGAACGTGAAATTCTAAACGTGTTTTTACGTGAAGTGTAAGTGTCGTCAGGCTTCACCTCCTCTCCAGCTGGATTTTAACAGCCTGCTCTTCTCGCTCCCGTTTCAGACGTTCCAGTTCTCTGAAGAGCTCCGTCTGCTCGGCGTGTTCTCTCCTGGCCTGCACCTCGTCCTCCTCCTCCTCCTCCTCTCGCGCCTCCGTTTCCTGCACCTCCCCTTCCTCCGACTCCTCCTCCAGATGCTGCTCCAGCTGCTGAGGTCTTCTCCTCTGTTTCTGCTCCTGCTGATCCCTGTGACGCTCCTCCTGGAAAGGGTTGAACCATCTCACTTTAGTGAATAATTCAGCAAAAAAAAATACACACACTTCAGTTCCCACCCTGACCAATTGGAAGATGCACTCTGTGACCAATCAGAGTGTAGTTCCTGCCCCCAACCTCACCATAATGCTTTAAAACTCTTTTCCTTCCATTAACACCACTGTGACCAATCAGAGAGCAGTTCCCACCCCTAATTCTACGGTAACTATTCTTAAAGTTCCCGCCCCCTAACGTCACTGTAACCAATCTCCAAACAGTTCCCACCCCCATGACAACCAATCAGAGAGCAGTTCCCACCACTAATTCTACGGTAACTATTCTTAAAGTTCCCGCCCCCTAACGTCACTGTAACCAATCTCCAAACAGTTCCCACCCCCATGACAACCAATCAGAGAGCAGTACCCACCACTAATTCTACTGTAACTATTATTTACAAAAGTTCCCACCCTCTAACGCCACATCAACTAATCTCTAAACAGTTCCCACCCCTAACCGTACAGGAACCAAACAACCCACAGGTCTCTCCCCTAACACCACTGTGACCAATCAGAGATCTAATTCCACTGTAACTATTCTCTACACACTCATTATGCCTCTGTAACCCAATCGCATCCCCCCAACGAACCCCCAGCTGTGCACACCTGGAAGCGCTCCTTCTCAGCCAGCAGGTCCCTCATGCGGCTCTCGATGTCCTGGCTGCGTTTGCGCAGACTCTCCTCCTGCCTGCGGATGCGCAGCTGCACCTGCTCAGACTCCTTCCTTTGAGACTCCACCTCCTGCTGCATGCGCTCCAGCTCCGCCTTCTCGCACTTCTGCTTCTCCTCCATCTCCTTTATCAGACGCCTGTGGTGCGCGCACACACACACACACACACACACACACACACACACACACACATGCACTCCATAACCACCTTAGATTATGATTCATTTACATGTTTTGGCTTCCCCCCAACCCCCCCCCCACACACACACACACACTTAACACCACAGACCTTTTGTGTTCGAGCTTCTCCAGCTCTTCTCGCTGCTGCCTCTCAAACTCCAGTCTGTAAAACACGACACACTGTTAACCGAGCAAACACACACACTTTTAAAATGTCACTCAAATAGCAAACAAATAATCAGTACGGACAGTTTTACCACACTGCACAATAAACACACACACACTTTTAACATGTCAATCAAATAGCAAACAAATAATCAGTACGGACAGTTTTACCACACTGCACAATAAACACACACACACACACACACACACACACACACACACACACACACACACACACAGACATGCAGGAAATGAGCTGCCTCATACAAAGCAATGAGCATCAACACACGCTTACACACTTACACTCGGCGTGCATCACAACTCAGGCTACATTCACAAGGACATTTTAAGATCCGTCAAAAACATGTTTGTTTTAGGTGTGTCTGGGTATAGATGATTTTTATGCTGTCCCCCCCCCCCCCCCCCCCTCCATTCCCATCCCCTCCATTGCCATCCCCCCTCCCCAAGACCAGAAATCATGTGACCCAAAAATGGATTTAAACATGGATATCCACATCCTGAAACATCCCCAATTGAGTGAAACACTGTCAACTCAGATGTTTAATCCTTAAAATGTTGAACTCGGTTTGTGCAGTTTGTAAACGGACGTCATGTTTACGCGATGCCGTACGTTAACGCCCGTTCCGTTGAAATCAAAATCAATTGGCAAACGCTGCATTTGTGACAGATTCTAAAATGTCCTTAAGCAAGAATCGTAGTCAATGCAAATAAATAAATAAATAAATAAATAAATGAAATGAAATGGAGAATAAACGTTGTCAGTAGGCAATGGGCTGCATTAAAGAACAAAAACTCACACCTAACACTGACATTAAAAAGACGGCTGATGTTAGGACACTTTATTTTTGGGGGTCATTGGTTGGTCTACCTGAGAAAGACCGGTCCCTTCTCTGTGTAGAGACTGTGATCAGGGAAGTTCAGAAACACAGCATTAAAACACTGCGGCTGAAGACTCGCACTCACAGAATAATGAAAAACAAGCCTTTTCAGATCCGTTCGGAAAACGTCTGTCCGTTCTAAAACACCCGACGCCCTTGGAAAGAAAGACTTGCTGCAAAATCTCAGGCGCAGAAATGGAAAACGGAAATATCTGGGGTGCGTTTTGGCCAAACGCTGGCATCTCAAAAAATAATACAAATCACCCAAAAATGCTAACATTGTCTCAACGTTCGATATAAGCTAGCAAGCGGACTTGTTCCTGTTGGGTTTGGCTCGTCGTTAGCGACGTTAGCATATCTGGGTGAAGTAGGTCTTTGAATCCGGGCGCAGGCGAGCGGTACCAGGGACGGCATGCCGGGAGAGACAGAATTGGGGAGGAGCACTAAGATGGGAGGAAGAACAGGAGGAGGAAGCAGAATCAGCACACGTACACGTACAGAGCTGCTTACCCAGGGTTGTAGAGCATGACCGTAGAGAGGTTTTCACAGGACTTGGAGAGATCGGTCATAGAGAGACTCAGCGTGCTGAGCAGACCGCTCTGGAAAACAAAAACGAGAATAAAATGCCAAACTAAATGTAGGTAAAGAGTGAGAGCTTGCAGAGTGAATGTAAAAGAGAGAGAGAGAGAGACTGACCTTCCTCTTCTCACGCAGTTTGGCTGCCTCTTTAGGATGGTTAAATCTGAACATGTTGGTCCTGCCCAGCAGGATTACAGCACCTTGGAAAAGAGATGTTCAAAGTCCACACAAACACACAAACAAGCAGAACGGCCCGAACTACTGACCGGACAGATAGAGGAATGAAAGATAAGAGAAAGAGACAAGAACCAAACACTAAGACCGGGGTATGTCCAGATACAGGGTAAAGTCCGGATTTCAAGCGAGATCTCTAGCACAATTTCGTTGCAGATTTGTTTTTCCCTTCATAAACGTTCACACTGAGATGCTAACTTCCACAATAGGAGGGCAGGCGAGCCAATCTTCAACACTGAGGTCACGACAAGGTTCTTATTTTTAAATCATTTTTACGGCATTTGGCGGACGCCCTTATCTATAGCGACTTATATTTATCTCATTCACACTACTGAGCGGTTGAGGGTTAAGGGCCTTGCTCAAGGGCCCAACACTGGTAGCTTGGCAGTGCTGGGGCTTAGACTCCTGACCTTCTGATCAGTCACCCAGAGCCTTTTTCCTTCTTCCCAGTCACACTAGCTGTCTGTCATTCATTGTGATGGAATTTGTCATATTGACCAATGAGCTCGATGAGCATGCTCTCCTGTATCACGTAAAAATCAGCGCAATCAGACTACAACGTCATATCAAGACTGTCCTACAGGTTCAAAGGGTATATCAGGACGAAACCCATTACATATGTGACAGCTCATCGTTGCCTGCCAATCGTGCGCCCGCAGCCCGACACAGAAAGTAAGACGGAGCGTCTAGCTGACCTTGGTTGAGTTGGCAGGGTTCGGTGACGTGAACACCGTTGACGGAGCATTGTGACTCGTTCAGAGGGATCAGCGTCACGGTGCCATCCTGATTCTCAAACAGACAGTGTTCGCTCTCCAGTCCCAAGCCATGCAGAACTGAAGAGAGAGACAGAGTGAAATCTTATCACGCTGTGATCTAAAAAGTGCTGAAAGGGTCCATCTGGCGGGTGAGATCGGCTGACTGACATCTTTGAGAAGCATGTGGCGAGAATAAATAAATCAAAAAATGAAAAAGGCAGCACCATTCTCTGACTCTGCAGGAGGACGCTCTGGTGGAAGCCACAGGGGGCGGGTGAGCGGTTTAGAAACTCTTTTATTCCGTTGCGACTAACAATACTTTACACTCTGTGAAATGTTTCATGGGAAGATGTTCGGGCTCCTGTGTGATGTATAAACTTTTTCTTGCACAGTGAAAGTGGTAGTTGATGGGTTGGTTGGGAGGGAGGGAGGGAGGGAGGGAGGGAGGGAGGGAGAGGGATCCATCAGGTGAAAAGGCAGATTCAGTGATTGGTTGAGTGGTTGGTCAGGTGACTGACTGAGCAGTTGGTTGGTTGGGTAATTGGTTAGTTTGTTGGGTGATTGATTGATCGGTATGGACTTGTGTAAATTCATTTGGTAATTGTTTGTTTAGGTGGAATTGGTGGATTGGTATGGTCTTGTATAAATTGGTTGGTGGGTTGTTTTGGTGCATTGGTTGATGGGTTGTTTTGGTGCATTGGTTGATGTTTGGATAGCCGTTTTTTGTGAGGTTGATTGGTTTATCTACGCCATCAGCTGGCACCTCACCTATACTCCCAGGGTTTCCTCATCCGCCCGTTTATGGTATTATCCCAACGGTGACCTATACTCATGTATCTACTCAAACTGAGGCTCATCTATCTACCATACCCTCTGTGGAGGTCCCGTTAATATTACCATATTATCCTTCCCCTACTGATTATTCTCCGACGAGTCCTGTCCCCTCCCCAGTGTATGATATATATATCTATGATAGTGATTCTCAATGAACTACATACTCTGTCACCCTTGTGTTCTCTAAATGTATTCCCGCAGGTCTTTTCTGTGTGTGGATTGGTTGAGTGGTTTGTGAGTGGTTGCATAGATGGAAAGGTTGGTTGTTATGGTTGGGCGAGTGGCTGAAAAGGCAGATGTACGGTTTGCTGTGTGGTCACTGGTTAGTCAGTTTGGTCTTGTGTGGATTGGTTGGAAGGTTGGTTTGGTTGAGTGTGTGACTGGGTGATTCATGATAAGGATGATGGTCGGTTTGGTGGTTGGTATACTGCGTGGTTAGTTGAAAGTGCGTTTGATTGGTTAAAGAGGCTGGCTTTGTGATCATGACCTCAGGACATGCAAAGAAATTTTTTTTTACAGCAATACAATGACCAATAGAGATTCTATTCTACAATATAATGAAAATGGGAAAATGTTATGTCATTAGTCCATCCCACTGCAACAGCAAGAACTCCATAACTACACTACGCTCTATTTAGAGGAGAGTCTTGACCCAGACAAGCTTACCGATGTCCTGTTCACTAACGGCGTCTTCCCGGCCTACGAACGTCCTCCCCTCCTGCAACAACACACCAGAACCCAGATCGTAATGACAAAAGATTCTGCTCCAATCTGTAACCAAAACGTATCAGCCTATAATGGGATCAGGCTAGACTAATGAACTCGTAAATTCCTCAGAACACAACAATCTTCCTGAACCCTGGGCCGTGGAAAGTTCCCCTGTACACCGACGCCGTGACCGAAACCATGAGACTTCAGGGATGAATTTAGATTTACAAATAATGGCTTCAAACTGTAGTGGGTCTTTATGAAAAACTGTGTTTTGGAAATCACACCTTTAAGTGGTAGAGGATGATGCCGGTGCTGAGCAGGTCGTCGTCGATGCCGATGAGATGAGGAAGTTCAGAGTCCAGGATCACACCAATCCCTTCCTTCCTCAGAGCTAGAGTCTCCTCCTACCACACACACACACACACACGGTGAGGTTACAAACATCAACTGGTCAGAGAAATTACTAACATAGCCCTCTGTGACTAAAACTACTGGAAGTAGCCATGGTCCCAAACTGTGTGCGTGTGTATATATATATATATATATATATATATATATATATATATATATGTAGATATGTAGATAGTGTATATATATAGTGTGTATATATATAGTGTGTGTGTGTTTATATATATATATATATATATATATATATATATATATATATATATATAGTGTGTATATATAGTGTGTGTGTGTGTGTATATATATATGTAGATATGTAGATAGTGTATATATATAGTGTGTATATATATATAGTGTGTGTATATATATATATATATATATATATGTGTGTGTGTAGATATGTATATATAGTGTATATATATAGTGTGTGTGTGTGTGTGTATATATATATATATATATATATATATATATATATATATATATATATATATATGTAGATATGTATATATAAAGTATATATATAGTGTGTATATTTATTGTGTGTGTATATATATATATATATATATATATATATATATATATATATATGACAGCATGGCTAAAAATGACTTTATTTACAGAAACAGTGCTGAAGATTGTCAGTACCTTAAGAATGTTCTGTGTTTCATTCCATTTGTTTGCCCACTCCTTTGTCAGTTCCAGGACCTAAGAACAAAAAATGAATGAATACATGAGGGAAAGAAAGAAAGAAAACAATGAAAGAAAAGAAAAAGAAAGTAAGAAATGAAAGAAAGAAGAAAAGAAAGAAATAAAAGAATAAGAATGAAAAGAAAAAGAAATGAAAGAAAGAAGAAAAGAAAGAAATAAAAGAATAAGAATGAAAAGAAAAAGAAAGGAAAGAAAGAAGGAAAGAAAGAGAAAGAAAAAGAAAGGAAATAAAGAAAAGAAAGTAAAGGAAGGAAGACAGGAAAAAAAGGAAAATGAAAGAAACCCAGAACGCAATCCAAAAGAGAGAAAAAAACAAGGGGAAAAAAAAATAATAAAAGAACGGAAATGGAAAGGAAACAAGAAAAGTAGACGTTAAGAGAAAGCAAGCAAGATGAAAAGTAAAGGAAAATAATAAAACAGGACGAGGCAGGAAAAGAAACTGAGTATAAAGAAAATAAGCAGGAAAACAAGAAAAAGAATAAGAAGAGAAAAAAATTAAGAGAAAAATAAGGAAGGAAGGACAGAAAAAGCAGGAAAATTGATAGAAAACGGAAAGATGCAAGAAAGCAAGGAAAAAAGAAAGAAAGGAAAGGACAGGAAGTAAGAAGGGTAAACTCGGGAGAGAGGAGGAGTATGAAACGGGTGAATTAAGACAGAACGAGTGTTTCTGGCGGCGCTGCTGATTAAAGGCGGGGTTTACCCGAGCCTCGTTCTGGTGCAGTTTCTGCTCCATACTCAGAGCTGTGGGTGAATCCAGGAGTGCGATCTGAGGAGATAAGAATACAGTTAAATAATGAACTACTGCCCTGAACTCTCAAATCCGCACTCGGCGCTCTGAAAGCGAGCTACGAAGGGGATCCTGTATCTTTATTTCTGATAAAGCCCCCGACCTGATTCCCCTGTACGAGCAGGGCTTTGAGGCGAGCGATCTCGGCTCTCAGCTCCCGGATCAGCCGCACGTTGGCGTCCTCGTTGATGGTGGGTTTGTTGATGATGTTTTTGGCGCGGTTAGCGTAGCGCAGCGTGCTCAGGGTCTCGCCGTAGTTCACGTCCGCAGGCGAGATGGCTGAGAGGAAAGCAGGGGGAAAGAACGTATATTTACACCGTATATTATACCGCATTGCACTCTAGAATGCGTCTCTTCTCGCTGTGACGTACAGCCAAACGTGGATCAAAAACACGATTGTCTAAATATAAACAATAACTCCAAAGTAGAATTTTTTTTTAACCCTGGGGATCTGGACACCTACACGAGAAGCATCTTGTACTGCTAATCTGCTAACAGAGCTAGCACGTAGCCTAGCACGTGACATGTGTATCCATTTTTAAAAACGTGGGGTAGAGTGTATAGTCGTCTGTAGGCTGTACACCTCAGACAGATTTAAGAGCACTATTTGTGTCGGCTTGCGTCTTCAGATACTGACTGGCGATCATGATGGTTTTGGAGTTTCCTCCCAGACTGTCTTTGAGAAGCCACGTGAGGACAGAGTCTCTGTAAGGGACAAACACCTGCTTCTTCTTCAGATGGCTGCTCCCGCCGTCCTGAGACATATCGGCTAGAGAGACAGAGGGGACAGACGGAGAGAGAGAGTTAGCGAGATAGTCTACTCGTGTTCATTACTATAAACCTAGCTGCCACGTGTCAGAGCTCCATCCCAATACAAGACAAGATGGCGAGTGATGGAGAATAAATAAATGCCATATTTGCAGATTGAAGTTATGACTCTGAAGACTGTCCCAAATACGAAGGCTCCTTTACGGTTAAAATTCTGCCCTTACCGAGGGCAGATATGACGTTGCCGAGGGTAACCAAGCTCTTGTTGATGTTGCCTCCTTCTTTGAGGCGAACGCCGGTGGCGCCTGTTGCGTCTGCTCTCTCGCTGCCTGCCAGATCCACCAAGTGAATCTTACTCACTGTTTCACACGGCATCTCCGCATCGAACTTCGCCTGGAGAGGGAGGGAGAGGGAGAGGGGAGAAGGAGAGGGAGAGAAGGAGAGAAAGGGGGGGGGGGGGGAGGAGAGGGGGAGAGAAAGGGAGAGAGAGAAAGAAAGAGGGGAGGAGGAGCGATAGAGGGAGAGAGAGAGGGGAGAAGGAGAGATAGAGGGAGAGAAAGGGGGAAGAGGGAGAGAAGGCAAGAAAGCGGGGAGAAGGAGGGGGGGAAAGGGAGAGAGAGAAAGAAAGAGGGGAGGAGGAGAGATAGAGGGAGAGAGAGAGAGGGAGAGAAGGAGAGAAAGGGGGGAAGACGGAGAGGGAGAGAAGGAGAGAAAGGGGGGAAGAAGGAGAGGGAGAGAAGGAGAGAAAGGGGGGAAGAAGGAGAGGGGAGAGAGAAGGAGAGGGAAGGATAGGGAAGGAGAGGGGGAGAGAAAGGGGGAGAGAGAAAGAAAGAGGGGAGGAGGAGAGAGAGGGAGAGAAGGAGAGAAAGGGGGGAAGAAGGAGAGGGGAGAGAGAAGGAGAGGGAAGGAGAGGGGGAGAGAAAGGGAGAGAGAGAAAGAAAGAGGGGAGGAGGAGAGATAGAGGGAGAGAAGGAGAGAGAAGGAGAGGGAAGGAGAGGGATAGAGAGAGAGGGGAGAGAGAAGGAGAGGGATATAGAGAGAGGGAGGGAGAAAGAAGGAGAGGGAAGGAGAGGGAGAGACGGATAGAGAGAGAGGGGAGAGAGAAGGAGAGGGATATAGAGAGAGGGAGGGAGAGAGAAGGAGAGGGAAGGAGAGGGAGAGACGGATAGAGAGAGAGAAGGAGAGGGATATAGAGAGAGGGAGGGAGAAAGAAGGAGAGGGAGAAACAGACAGAAAGGTGGTTTTGTCTCCTGATGCTGTTTATTGCTTCTTATATTGTTTTATTTCATTTCGCTGCTGTTTGGATCGTCCTGCGGTCCTTTTATAGGACTTTCACACGCTAATCACATGCTTCATTGTACAGCACGACTGTAACTAACACCAAACGCACCAGCCGTTCATCCACTTACATTTCCAGCCTCGCAGTGCGACCGTGATCAGCTAGCGATGTTTAGCACTTTCTGTCATGGGGCTTTCAGCTAGCTAAACACTCCAATCACAGCCTTGAATAAAAGCACGCTAGCTTAGCTAGCAATACATCATAACCTTTCCTTATACAAGAACGCACAGAAACAGTGTTCCGTCATCTAGCTGGCTGCTGATTCGTGTAAATGCAGCCAGATGACCATGTTCAGTACCTTATTTTTTTAGGAACTATTACCTTTAGCTGACACACCAACGGCAAACCCTCGTCCTCGCACTAGCCAGGTTACATAGCTTCGCTTGGAACGCGTATAAAATAACGCAGACACTCGTGTTTAGATTCGTTATAGTTTCAGGAAAGGACTGTAACGCGTTCCAGGCTACAACGAGAGAGTTAAAGCCTGTTAACTAATGATAAAACAGATTCCAACGACTCCGCCCTCCGAGGTGCGTGGGCTACCTGTGTGAAGTTGATGGTGAAGATGGCGTGCGAGCGGCTGCTGGCGTCGTTCATGCCGGTGCTAGCTGTCGTGCGGTTGATGTTTCCCGCCTCCATCAGCTCCTCCACGTCGCCGTAGTTCTGGACCAGGTGCTTCGACAGGTCTGAGACACGACAGGGCAGCACTGCGACTCGACATCCACACTAGACTGCGTTTTCAATTCAACTAAAACGCTGTGTAGCGCATATAATAGCGCAGTCTGGTCGAGAAAGTGTAAGTGCGAGTGGTGTAAATCGGTCCTACCTTCGACGTAAGGGCCGTCTTTCGGGTGCTCTCGTACTCGCAGGTTATACGTCTTCGCCAGCTTTCTCCTCAGCAGGTCTCGCACGCGCTCGTTATAGATCTCCAAATAACTACGTTTAAAGACAATAACGAAAGAAAAAGATATCTGATGGGGATGAGGCATACGGCTGTGGGTCATCAGCGTAGGGGAAGTCATCGATCAGTATCCATCCATCCATCTTCCGTACCGCTTATCCTACACAGGGTCGCGTCGAGCCTGGAGCCTATCCCAGGGAACCCGGGGCACACCCTGGACGGGGTGCCAATCATCACAGGGTACATTCATACACTATGGACAATTTTAGAGACGTACCTAGAGCCAACCCCCAGTCTTCACAGGACTACGGTTTGTACATGTGCGTATACGTCTATGACGCGAGAACCCTTTTTCCCTTCGTGGATGACTCCTGACTTTTAGACGCTGACCTCTGACCCTCATGTCACCCACCTGACTTCCGTACGGAAGGAGGCTTCATCACGACGGGTCATACCGGTTATCCGGGTGAACAGGCCCTCGCAAATCCTCGGGATCAGCCCCACGTCTCCCTGCAGTGCAAACACAAATCGACCGAGCAGCGTTACAGAAAGTTAAAGGAATTGTCCGGCCAAAAAAAAAAAAAAAAAATTTAAGTCGAAGTACAGTCCCTCGCTCGCGGAAAAGACGTGCTTGGTGTTTTGCTTTTTCGGTTTCGCATGGCAAACGTACATTTAACAAAAGAATTACTACTACTAAGTGGATGAAAGAAAAGCCACGTGAGAGATTTCCCCCCATTCAGGTCGTTTTACATAAGTAGCTCGTGAGATCAGAAATACCGGTCTGGGGTTTTACAGAAGTGAAGAGAGAACGAGGCATTTAGCCAGCTATTGTATGTAAAATGATTGGCGGGAAGAGGAACAGGTCACTTCTCTTACCTGGTTGCCCATCATGGTGTAGGACTTCCCCGAGCCCGTCTGTCCGTAAGCGAAGATGCAGGCGTTGTAGCCCTCGAACGCTGCCTTGAGAACATCTGAACCCAGATCCTTAAAGACCTAAAAGAGGAGCACACGGTGGAAAATGACTTGACAGGACATGTGTAGTGGACATTGTTAAAAGCCTCAAGAAAAAGCACACTACGGCGTTCCGCAAGGCTCCGCCTTAAGCCCGCTACCGTTTTCTCCTTCATGTCCATATAACATGTCACGGCATAAAATTCGGAGACTGAAACGATACACAAAAAGATCTGGTCGCTTGAAAATAATCACCTCCGCCCTCATACCAGAGGAAGCTATAAATAAAATAGGAAGTGATGGAGACTAGGAGATGAGTGTAGACTTACAGAGGGGTTATTGATACGTCTTAGAAAAAGAAAAAGAAAAATCAATTACGGAGAAGGCTGATGTTTGACCAAAACTACGAAGGATCTGGACGAGAATCTTTTCAGAGTTGGAAAACGCTGCGAGATTTTTCACGAGTGCGAGACCAGTCTTTGGTTCTGCTTGGCAGGTGGTGATTTTTATACCCTTCCAATTAGTGGGATCGTGAATGTTCATGGTATACGCAGCTAGCTGATATTTAAGAGCATCATTAATTAGTATCTCTTGCCAGGCCTACGTGCCATCTCCAGGTTCGTTAGCTAACGAATTAGCTGAAAAGAACACCGTTATGGCCCACATGAAGGCAGGGGTTAATGCAAACAAGCAGCTGCACAACAACTCAACAAGATCAGTCGAGCGCAAGCGTTGCTGGGTTTCATGATCGGGGGGGTGTTGGACTGAAGGTAAGGAGGTGGACCTCTTCGGTAGCCAAGTCTGCCAAAGGTTAGCGATCCAACATACCCAACGTTCTTATGTTTCTGAAGATCTGAATTAGCCAGATTAAGGAGGAGGATTAGGGTCGGAATTAAGATCGGGTACGCCGAATCCGTGTTTTTCCACTTCGTGCTTCAGGGACACCAAATTCTCCTCGATGATCTGCGCATGCGTTGTGATACGCTGACCTACATTCATTCTAAAACAAAAACAGTCACGACCCAGAAGGTAGGAGACCAGATGATAAGCTGATTTACGAGCCCGAGTACAAACGTTCCCAGAACAGACCTAATAAGTCTGGACCGTTTTCTGTTAAAGCCCCAGCGAGAACGAGTTGTTCGCTTACGTGAATACGTGAAAGAAGCCTTTAACGGCTTTCGAAAGCCTCTCAAAAACGGATGTTTGAGGGCGGAGCTACATACGAGCACAGTCCGTGAGGTCGCAAACTGACTTATCGCGGTTTAATACGCAAACGCTTAGCGGTTAAAGACGAATACGTGGTTAGCATAACGTTTTAGCCGCAGAACCGGCGTTACAAGCTAGCTAGCGAAGTCGTCCAATGCTAATGATTTACACGTGGTGGATGTTACGGTGATATCTCATCGAGACCTGATCGCTGGTATCGACCTAGCTAGGTATCCGATACGGCAAGAGGAGAAGGGTGTGGTTCTAATTTGCATATTCATGAGTATTCATGGTGTTCATGTGTACAAATGTTCCTAAACCATTCAAATGATTTCCTGAGCATGAATGGACATACGGACAATTTATCGTCCTACATAACTGTTGTAAAACGCAGCTCACGTTACTTTGTAAAACAGGTCAGTCCGGTTTATTAGCAAGTCACAGCTCGACCACAGTTATAAAACCGCCAGAAAGCCGGTACGTGGGCCTTCAGCGAAACCTGAAACCTGTTAGAAACTTATTCAAATGGCCTTGGAAACACCTCCACACCTTCACCCTCATTAATAATGTCAGGATTCTCTTAATATGCAGGAAAAATCAACTTAGAAACTATTTTCATCCTTATATTCTCAGCTATAAAGCGCATAAAGACTTGTCTGTTGAAAGCATCTCATATCTCATGACGGAATATCTCATGAGAGAACTCGGGATAGTTTTTGGATAACTAACGATCGCTCAGGATACCTCAGGATTGTTCACAATATCTCATGATATCTCGGAATAGCTCATGGTATCTCGTGCTCTCTCTCAATGTCTCGTTATGTATCAGGGTAGCTCATGATAGCTCAGGGATTAGCTCAAAACGTCTCTGAGGACACTTCATGATATCTCAAGAAAAAGCGCACAATATCTCCAGAACGCCCATGACATCTCAGGAGATCGCATGATTGTTGGAATAGCTCGGGATATCTCATGCTATCTCAGGACATCTCATGCTATCTCAGGACAGCTCATGATACTTGGAATAGGTCAAGATATCTCTGGATATGTCAAGATGTCTCATGCTACTTGGAATAGCTCAGGATGCTCAGGATATGTAAAATTATCCCATGCTATCTCAGGACAGCTCATGATACTTGGAATAGCTCAGGATGTTCAGCACATCTCATGCTATCTGAGGACATCTCATGCTATCTGAGGACATCTCATGCTACTTGGAATGGCTCAAGATATCTCTGGATATGTCAAGATGTCTCATGCTACTTGGAATAGCTCAGGATGCTCAGGATATGTAAAATTATCCCATGCTATCTCAGAACATCTCATGCTATCTCAGGACAGCTCATGATACTTGGAATAGGTCAAGATGCTCGGGATATCTCTGGATATTTCAGGATATCTCATGCTATCTCGGGACATTTCATGATATCTCATGCTATCTCGGGACATCTCATGATACTTGGAATAGCTCAGGATGTTCAGGACATCTCATGCTATCTGAGGACATCTCATGCTATCTGAGGACATCTCATGCTATCTGAGGACATCTCATGCTATCTGAGGACATCTCATGCTATCTGAGGACATCTCATGCTATCTGAGGACATCTCATGCTATCTGAGGACATCTCATGCTATCTGAGGACATCTCATGCTATCTGAGGACATCTCATGCTATCTGAGGACATCTCATGATACTTGGAATGGCCCAAGATATCTCTGGATATGTCAAGATGTCTCATGCTATCTCAGACATCTCATGCTACTTGGAATAGCTCAGGATATCTCTGGACAGCTCATGATGTCTTAAAAAAAAAAAGTGCTTAATAACTTGGGATATCTCATGATATCTCATGACATCATATAACCTCAAGACAGTTCAGGACAACTCAGAGATGATCAGCCTTTTGTCTATAACCAGGACAGCACAAGTTCAAGTCCAGTGCCATGAGTAAGACATTAAAAGCCCTTAAACACACCAGGGACGGTACAGACCCCCGTCCCAACGCGGCCATGTTTGGGCTAATAAATATTCTACCGAATTTTAAATCACCTTCTCCTGCGAGACGAATCTGGTGCTGCTGCGGTCGCCCGAGTCGTAGGAGAAGTCGTACGTGAACGTTTTAGTTCTCTCTCTCACCGAGTCGCCCGTCACGCCGTCGGGGATCTGGAGAGCACGGGAAAGACAACGCTCAGGACAAAATCGTCTTGTTTGTTGTTTTAACGATGAATCATGAATGTGATACAGGTGTTGGTGCGGTTCACGTTTAACGATTCTTTTTTTATTATGGGATCTTTCAGCAGCAGCAGGAGGAAGGATGCCTCTGTATTTCTTACTTTTAAGTTGGTAATGGTCGTCTTGTTTCCGTCCATCTCGATGATGCCCTGGGCCGAGAGCTCCTTCTCCCTGCGGAGGAGAAACGAAAAACAAGGTTTGGATCAGACGAGTCGCGGAGAGCTCGTCACACGGCCACGTTTCCCGCTGCGGCGGCTTTTTACGAACACCGTCACAGCACTTTAAACCAATCGATCGGTCAGAATCAAATTTGTACCTCACAGCTTAAATCTAAAAAAACACCTGGAGACTGACCAGGAATTCATCCAAATTCACAGAGAGGGTTTCTTCAAAGAGTCACCCACTGCATGCACACTCCTTATCGAGCAACACACACACACACACACACACACACACACACACAGAGACAGACTTGCACTCAGGAAGAGATGTTAATCAGCTGATTAGTTGAATCAAAGAAAGACGGTAATAAAGGATGGACAGGAAGGAAGGAACAGAAGGACAGACAGACAGGAAGGACAGGATGGGAGGAAGAATGAACACGAAGGACGGACAGACAGACAGACAGACACACAGGAATGAAGGACAGACTGGAAGGACAGACAGATAGACAGACACACAGGAATGAAGGACAGACTGGAAGGACAGACAGATAGACAGACACACAGGAATGAAGGACAGACAGATAGACAGACACACAGGAATGAAGGACAGACAGATAGACAGACACACAGGAATGAAGGACAGACAGATAGACAGACACACAGGAATGAAGGACAGACTGGAAGGACAGACAGATAGACAGACACAAAGGAATGAAGGACAGACAGACAGACAGGCACAAAGGAATGAAGGACAGACAGACAGACACAAAGGAATGAAGGACAGACAGACAGACACAAAGGAATGAAGGATGGAAGGAAGAATGAACACGAAGGATGGACAGGACGGACAGAAAGACACAGGAATGAAGGACAGATAGGAAGGAAAGGAAAGAAAAAAGGAAGGACGGACAGACGGACGGAAGGGGAGGAAGAATAGACAGGAAAGAAAGACAGACCAAATGAAATGAAGGAAGGAAGGAAACAAAAAGCAAGAAAGAGGAAAAGAAATGAGAGAGAGGGAGAGAAAGGAAAGGAAGAACGAATGAGGACAGACACAAAGAAAGCAAGCAGGAAACAGGAAAGGAAAGAAAGAAAAGTGAACAGTGAAAAATCACAGCTGGGTAAGGATCCCGGACGCCCCCTGACGCCCCCTGACGCAGTGGGGCAGTGGGGCAGTGCGGTGTAATGGTGAGGGGTAGCGGGCTTGTTCACACTACACGGTGCACTACAGGTGAAGCAGAGCGGCTGCGTGTAAAAACACTGGAGCGGGTGAAGACTGCGCCTCGCCTGCGTTCCAGCGGTCAGGATCAAAGGATCTGCGTGTCGCGCGCTCACCGTTCGTTCATGGGCCGCACGCGCACTGCCACACGCACCGATGCCATGTTCGCATGCCCGGTGTTTCTCCTCTTCACTGCACTGCACTTCAGCTCCTCAGAACATGACCGACAGCCTCGGACCTCCTCTTCATCAAACACCCGGAAACCGCAAACAATAATATCCCTAAGCCCGGCTTCACTAACGTCCCGGTAAACGTCCCGGTAAACACCGACAAAGCCCGGACCTCCTCACAGCACCGTCATTACAGCGACAGAGCTGAAACAATAAAGAGAGAAATATCTCATGAGTGTTCAGCTTCAGTGTTACACAGCCTCTTCTCTGCCTCTGTTTACTGCCTGTGTGTGAAAGCGCCGCTTCCAAACCAAAACACACACTCTCACACACTCTCATTACCGCCACCTGCCGGACAGGAGGAAGCCCACTGACAGCGATTGCATTTCAAATACACATATAGTGCACTACCTAGGGTGTGTAATAGTGCAGCAAATAAAAATACACAAGTACAGTTATTCATGAAGTTAAAATCACAGTGAAAGAGTTCAACATGAAACATTCCTCTCTGCAGGTGACCCATACACCCAATACAACAAGCGAACTACAGTAAGAGTTCATGAAACAGAAGCAAGGTACAGAGGAGAGACTAAAATAGGCTGCCCTAAAGGGAGCTAAGATGAGCATCTACATAGATCTACAGCAAAAATTAAACAATGGTTTACATTCTTCCAGTTTGCAGGTGTGCCCATGGCATTTACACACCACCATGACTCATGACTTTTAATGCAAACTGCACCTGGAAACATGAATGGAGAGATGTACCAGGACATATTAGAGGAGAATGTGTTGGAGAGGACAGAAGGGAAAGACAGACAGACAAGAAGGAAGAAAGGAAACAAAACAAAGGGATGCAAAAGAAACAGGAAAGCGAAAAGAAAGTGTGTGTGTGAGAGAGAGAAAGTGAATCTTGGGAGAACATGGACGTTCTTACAAGACAACAAGCCCAAACATACAGCCAAAATAAGTCAACATGTAATTAATAAATAAATAAATAAATAAATAAATAAATAAATAAATACGAAGGTGAAGGTGCTTGCATGGCCCAGTCAATCTCATGACTTTATTTAGGAAGGATTTTGACGTTGTGAGTCCATCGGAGGGACCCTCATAACCTTGGGAATTGAAAACGATTTGCCAAGAGGAATATGGACCATAACCGAACAGCTCATAAACACATACAGGTCTGTCTCAAACTTTAATATTTTAATTAAGTAAATATGTAGGTGGGTAGGTAAGGAAGTAAACAAGTAACAAAGCAAGGAAGTAGGTAAGGAAGTACATATGTAAGTAAGTAAGTCGGTAGGTAGGTAGGTAGGTAAGGAAGTAAACAAGTAATAAAGCAAGGAGGTAGGTAAGGAAGTACATAGGTAAGTAAGTAGGTGTGTATGTATATAGGTACATAAGTAAGTATGAAGGTTGATAGGTAAGTAGGTAATTAAGTATGTATGTAGGTAAGGAAGTAAGTAGCACAAATATAAATAAACAAACGGTAAGTTTCTGTGCTTGACTCTGGCCACGTGGTTGGGGTTATGGGTTATACTATTTTTGTAGATACAGGTCTCTGCCTGTAGGGGGCACTGCATACAAAACACACTCAGTCTTTTTCAAACACGTGTAATCTGTAGATATGGGGAAATCTTATATTCTGTAGTGTAAACCTTATCAAAACCGGGGAAAGGTAAACGTATAAAATGATCAACCATCACTGTAGATGCGACTGGCTGTGAAAACTCTTATCTCATTTTTTTTGGGGGGGGGGGGATTTTATTTTTTATTTATTATAAATTGCGTCTTGTTTTAATTCTAAACCACCCGAAGTAATAAACGTTTAATATACTTAAAAATATTTTATTACGTAAGTAATAAACATATCGTATCCTTTGTTTATTCAACCATATTATCCTCCGCTTCCATTTCCGCTTCGACTACGAGTGACGTTTGTTTTCCGCGACGCCGTTCTCCTGAGAGTGACGTAAATCGTGCGCGCGCTTTCATCCATTTGTGCGCGCGCTACATTAAAAACAAACGAACAGTGGATGATTTGGCGTACTTTTAGTTTTTCGGAGTTAAAAGTAGTTTTGTGGTTAGAAATATAAAGCGAGCGAATCAGGATGTTCACTCCCCGCGGAGCCTCAGGCTCGGGACGCCGGCACACAGCGAGAACCGGCGGCAGGAAGAGTGTCAACACGCCGTCAGGGCTGCTGTTCTCCCCGCGCAGAGCTTCCCTCACTCCCAGGTACACACACACACACACATATACACACACAGCTGCAGGACATGTCCTAAACACACTAAATAGTATGTGTTTATCTGACAAAACCGCATAGACGGCAAACTAAATGGTTATTTTTGTTAGTTCCTGAATACTGTAGCTTATTTGTGTATAAAATGGTCTATGATACACACAAGAGCTGCCAGATTTTAGGATACACCTGCTGAGTAGCAGCTCTGAGTCATCATTTTATCAAGTATCGGCCATATAGATCACTTTCTAGCTCTACACTATTATTTATAAAAAAACTAATGACTATCTCCTTGTGGACAGTTGATAATGTACAGTAGATTTGTACCTAGGAGCTGCTGCTGTAGTCATGAAGACTGTCCTGTTGCTCATCCTAGGACTCAGGATTTATTTCACCTCTATCCGGTTTTACCCAGGAGAGAACGGTTTACCTTTTCAGTCTGGTTCCTTTCAAGAAGTGCTTCCCAAAAAAATCAAACTGACGCCTCCATGAGCCTACCTTCGTGACCCAGAAATCTATCGTTCGTTCGGGAAATCTTTAAGGAAGTAGGAGTCCGTAAAATACAGTCGGCGGAGTCAAGGAACGAGGAGACACGAGAGGGTTTTTATTTCGTGCGTGTGACGTACGCCTGTGGTGTAACTGTAGACGAGTTACAATAAAGGATACAAATATAGGACTCGAATACAAATGCAAAAACAAATTCAAATAAATAACGGGTACGGAATCCTCGCGATTAAAAGTCGGTTTCTTTCAAAAACGGAGAAGTCGGGTAACAAGGAGGATCTCGTTCAGGCTAAAACATTTTTCCTGAAATATATTTTTTTCTTTGTTCTCGATTTCTCCTGTCTTCTGGTCATTTCCGTTTTTTCTCGTGTTCTTTCTTTGCTTCGTCAGAGGCAGGAAGGTGAGGGAACGAAATGAGACGCACCCAATGTTTACAAGTTACGATTTATGGATCTGATTTAATGTCACCTCCTTGTTTCCTTCTCTGTCTCTCCTTTGTTGCGTCCTGCAGCCGAGCGACTCCCACACGGGTGCAGAGCTGTACCGCGGTGGACTCGGACCATTTCGACGTGCAGACGTTCGGGTCGTCTCTGCCGGTCAAAGTGATGGAGGCTCTGACCACGGCAGAAGGTACGAGAGCTCGGTTAGGCCGTTAGGTCTGTGATTGTGTCATGATGTAATTCCTTAAGTGTCTGTCTGTGTGTGTGTGTGTGTGTGTGTGTGTGTGTGTGTGTGTGTGTGCGTCCTGTAGGGGATGACCAGATCTCGGTGAAGGTGGAGGAATCGGGCTGGGCGTGGATGGTGTGTGGGGAGAGGCTGATCATTTGGAAGATCTGTCAGACTGCTGTAGCGAAGGTACACCAAGACAAATATTTAGAACTGGTGGGCGGGGCAATCTGGGTATTTTTGTGGTTTTTTTTTTTTTTTTGGGGGGGGGGGTGGTTAAGATACACCTGTGACTGGTAGATACTTAGCAGATATTTAGAATAGTAAATTCTTCTTCTTCTTATTATTATTATTATTATTATTATTATTATTACTTCTACAGTAATTCTATAATGATGTAGTAAATCAAGGTGCTTCTACAAAATCAAAACCTCACTGTGTACTGAAACAGATTTGCTCCCCGTGTGTGTGTGTGTGTGTGTGTGTGTGTGTGTGTGTGTGTGTAGCTGTCCGTGTGTAAAGACCTGCAGTTGTCCCCCTGTGATTACGCCTACAGCGCCGACCTCATCTCCATCAGCTCGTCCTCTGCGCTGGAGTCGGCGTCGGTGCAGGTACTCCTCTATCTTTCGTCCTCTTTCGCAGCATGTGAATCCAGAGTCGGCTCTGAACGGCGCGAGAAGAGTCCTCGGTTCTACCCATCTTTAAATAATCATTTTAACCTAGACCCATACCGTGCACCCTGTAGTGAGGTATTTACAGGACGGATATGGAAACGGAGCATCGTCACCTGTGTTTGGGGTTATTTATCTGTCGATTAATCTCATATCTCTCTCTCTCTCTCTCTCTCTCTCTCTCTGTGTGTGTGTGTGTGTGGCAGTCGGTGTGTGTGTTGGCCGTGTCCCCGGACGGTTTGGCCCGGTTCTGGCCCAGTCTGGCCCACGAGGGGTCGTACACAGAGATGCACGTTGATCTGGGAGGACACCTGTGTAACTACGTGACAGCAGTCAGGGTGAGTCTGTTCTCAAAAACCTCCCGACTGTTTACACAGAAAACGTCACTATGTCAACGATCGCGCTTTGATGTGCCGTTACTATAGAAACGACAGAACGAGCGTGTCGTTAAAGACGAAATGACACTAATCTGTTCTCTTCTTCTGTTCTCAGGGAGGCAGCTTTGTCGTGTCCTCGTACCGCGGGCAGCTGCTGAGGGTGGGGATGGAGGGTTCCGGAAGGCTTTATCAGCGGGCAGTGCAGCAAGGACACGGGGTGCTGTCGGGGATCGGACGCCGCGTCTCCAGTCTGTTCGGTCTCCGCGGCCCTCCAGCCGACACGGCCGTAAGATTATTAAATATAATGATAATACTACTAATATTAATTTATAGTACTGGGTTTTATAGCCCTCAGGTGATCAGGAAAATAATTCCAGAGCCTGTTGCCATGGTGATCAATCAGATCGCGGTTTGACCCGACTTCTCGCCGATACCGGTGTGTTTCAGGTCCACAGTGTGCTGTGGGTGCCGGACTCAGGATGCCTCTACACTCTGAGTACGTGCGGGTTGAATAAGTGGGAGGTCGGGGACACCACGGAGGTTCAGGTCCTGAGCTGGAACGCCTGCCCGAGCCTCTCCGACAGCATCGCCGACGCCATCTGGGTGAGAGACGGAATCTGATAACGTGTTTGGAGAATAGATCATCAGTACTCGATGTGTTAATGCGTCGGTTCATCATAATCGTATACTACGCCGTGCGTGCAGGATTTTGCGGGTTTTTACATTTCTTGTTGTGAGTGTTTCGGCCAACGATGCGTGATTGTTGCTGCGGCATTTAAAAAAAAAAATTTGCGACACAATCTGTACTATAATACAGAAATGTCGACCTTGTGAGAAGTATGTTCATTTATGCGCTGATACTCGTCGGGACTTTAATCCTTTTGTACGAATTACTGCATGAATGCGGCGTGGCGTGGAGGCGATCAGCGTGTGGCGCTGCTGAGGTGTTCTGGAAGTCCAGGTCGCTTTGATAGCGGCCTTCAGCTCGTCTGTGTCGTCGGGTCTGGTGTCTCAGAGATTCTCTATGGGGTTCGGGTCAGGCGAGTCGGCTGGACAGTCAAACACAGTAACACCACGGTCAGTAAACCGGTTACTAGAAGTTTCGGCACTGTGGGCAGGTGCAGAGTCCTGCTGGAACAGGAAATCAGCATCTCCATAAAGCTCGTCAGCAGACGGAAGCATGAAGTATCTAAAATCTCCTGGTAGACGCTGCATCGACTCTCGACTTAAGAAAACACACTGGAGCAACACCAGCAGATGACCTGGTAACCCAAATCATCACCGACTGAGGAAACGTCACACTGGACTTCAAGCAGCTCGGATTCTGCTCCTCTCCGCTCTTCCTCCAGACTCCGGAACCTTGATTTCCAAATGAAACGCAGCATTAACTTCCATCTTCCCCGTGATTGTGTGTGTACTGACCCAGACCGAGAGATTAAAGCCTCAGGAAACCTTCGCAGGTGTTTCGAGTTAATCACCTGATTAGAGTCGTCTCAGGTCGACATTTCTCTATTATAAATACTTTATTCGAATATTTTGAGACCTTGGATTTTCGATTTCCGTGAGCTGTAAGCCGTAATCAAGTTTAAAACGAAATAAAGGCTTGAAATATTTCACTTTATGTGTAACGAATCCAGAATCTAACATTCTAAAATAACTCGCAGTACACTTTTCTGAGATATCAGGGATATTGTGATATTGTGTATAACTTTTTTTTTTCTTTTTTTTTTTTGAAGAAATTCTAAACTGTTGTTTTCAGATTAAAGTTTAGTACAAAAAAAAATCAACATTAGTATTTATTGTTAAAAATGTGAATTTCAGTTTTTAATAACCTTTTGTATTAAACAAAATCCTGTGTTTCTTAGCTGCCTGTATATCATGATTCGTTCTGTGCATCATAGAAACGTCTTTAAGTGTCGTGACCTCTCTGTTTATAAGCCTGTGTGTGTGTGGTTCAGGGTTCGGAGAGTAACTACGCTGAGATGAAGGCGGGAGTGAACGTGGCGTATCTGGACATGCAGCTCAGTCGGTGAGTAACCCGCTGACGTCTCGCCGGCCGTCTCTCAGGCCCGACCCGCACCGTGTGTTCCTCCGGGTTAGCACAGACGGATAAAAGTATGGACGTGTCAAGTTGAAGTAGGCTTCATCGGCTTCATTCCTCTCATCGCAGAGCATAGTTAGAGTGGTCACGCTGCTGTACTTACTCTCTTACAAAGTCAATCGATATAATAAAAGTCTGTACAGTAAACTATACAATCAACGATACGAAAACAGCTACCAAGCTGGATAGTTATTCGTACACCGTTCGTACGAGCGTTTATATAAGGAACATTCATGAAAATCCTGTAGATTTGGGGGAAAAGAGGGGAAAAACGTTCGTAGCCTACTCGTGCTACCGAGTGTGTGTATTTACGCATAAGGGGGTATTTAAGGGTTCCCATTAAAAGGGTTATTTTATCGGATTTTATCTAGAACCAGCAGGAGTATCTTGAAGGCTTGTAGGTTTGTGAGGAGCGTACTCTTCCGGAGGTGTCGATGAGCTGGTTTTTTATGTTTTTATGTTTATGCCCTCCTCAGCGCCGGCTTGGTGGTGTTGGCTGCAGCGTGGCATCCTGCCGATACGCCGTGTCTGGCGTATTTCTGCTTGGTCACGCTCCCGGACTCCACGCTACCTGTGACGGACGAACTCTCTGTAGAGGTCACGAAGTACAACCCGGCGTTTCAGGTGAACTCAGAACTAACACAGTTATTTATCTATTTATTTATTTATTTATTTATTTATTTATTTAAGACGTACGCGGTTTTCCTCTGTAGTCGCACAGCTGAGACATGTGAAGAGAAAGGGAAAAAAACAATCGAAGCCAGAATTTTTTTTCTTTAGCCGACATTTTGCCGTCCCGTCGTCATCAGATTCGGGCAGGAGGCGTGGCCTTAAGTTTGAAGGCGGAGTTAGCCGTGCTCTTAAAATGGTCCTGATGAGAACTCTGCTCGCATCCGATTCGCATATTTCCTTTTAATACGGACTTATTCTGCTGTTTTATGAAAGCGTTTCATGCAAACGACGTCTTTTGATGTAGTGAATGTCTTCCTTTATCTCCCTCATAATCAAATCTCTCTCTCTCTCGGTCTCGTCAGAGTGAGGAGGAGCTCCATAAGACGAGGTTGGTGTTGCCGCGGGTGAAAAGTCCTGCAGCGTATCTCTATAATGAGGACCTGGTGTACACGTGCACCACCGGCGCCGGGCGCAGCGGGCTACCAGAAGAGAAGCTCACCTTTAATGCCTCCGGTATGATCACCATAGAGACCGTACTGCGCTCTCTCTCTCTCTCTCTCTCTCTCTCTCTCTCTCTCTCTCTTTCACACCCACTCTCACTCTCATACCAGTCACTCTCTTTTTTTGTTTTTTGGCCCTTCTAGGTGACCGTATCCGTGGCGGCGGCGTGTGCGCCGACCTTCCCGTTTTCTTCTCCCAGGTTAACGGTCTGGTTGCCGTGGTACCCAGAGAGAGCGTCTCCATCTTGCCAGAGACCATGGAGGATTCTCTGTGTACTTCACTGGCCGGACCTGGACCCGAGGTGAGGACGAGCAGCACTCTGACTAAAAAGACTCGCAGCGTCGTAAATATTTCGAATTTTAACCTGAGGATAAAGATGTTCTGACTTTATTAGGAAGGTAAAAATCTGAATAGAATTTATGTCGGAGGATCAGACTCGAATGTGCGGATGAGGATCGGATTTTGGTTATGACAAGAATTTACGGCTGAAGATGCGACTCGAGTGTCATCCTAGTAGAATTTGAGGATGAGGTTCAGACACGAATTACTACTAGAGGCTGACGATCAGACTAGAATGCAGATTAGACTAGAATATGAAGATGAGGATCAGACTAGAATTTGACCTGCATTCCATCTAGAGCATGAGGATTAGACTAGGTTTCGTGGATGAGGATCCGACCGGAATTCTGACTTGAATCTTGGGATGAGGATCAGATTTGTATCCCGACTAGTATTTGATGATGAGGATCAGACTAGAATTTGGGAATGAGGATCAGACAGGAACACCGGCTAAAATTTGGGAATGAGGATCAGACTAGAATTTGAGGATGAGGATCGGACAGGAACTCCAACCTTATCATTTGGGAATGAGGATCAGACAAGAATGCTGGCTGTAATTTGGGAATGAGGATCCGACTAGAATTTGGGAATGAGGATCAGACAGGAACGCCAGCTATAATTTGGGAATGAGGATCAGACTAGAATTTGGGAATGATCAGACAGGAACTCCGACTGTCATTTGGGAATGCGGATCAGACTTGAATTTTAAACAGAATTCGAGGTTGAGAAGCCCGTCCTGAATTCCGGTCAGGATACGCGGATGAGGATTAGACCTGAAATCCCGACTTGAATTGGCAGAATAGAATCCAGCTTGGGTTGGAGGGTTGGAAATTTTGGAAGAATAGAACGAGACCAGAGTAAGAGAACAAAGATTGGACTAGGATGATAAGATTAGGATCTGATCAGAATACAAGGATTGCATCGGACCCTTAGGATCAGACTGGAATCGGAGGATTAGGGATTAAAAATAACTGAAATATACGTCTCCTGCTGTAGGGGACTCCACTGGAGACGCCACCTAAAATGGACACGGTAGCGCAAGAGGACAAAACAAAGCTGCTGAAACAAGCCTTCCTGGAGTTCTGCCGGTGAGCAGCTCTCACTTTATATACACACACACACACACACACACACACCATATTGCATCCTGGGAAATCTCTCCAACCCTGAATCAGCAGGGGGGTTTTCCACATTTTACTTAATTTTATTTTATTTCTCCCCGTAGCAATCGTGTGATGGAGGCCCAGAAGATGACGGACGAGCTCTTCCCTGACGACGGAGAGGGCGGGGCCGGAGGAGACCTGGACGCGCTGGTGACTCAGATCGACCTGGACCTGGTGGACGATTATCCTGCGTCGGATCCTCGCTGGGCCGAGTCCGTGCCCGATGGTGAGCTGTTGGGAGGACGTCCTCCTGTAGTCCAAGTTCTCCTAAATTGTCGTAAATCATTACACAACTTTCACGTCACGGTAATCGTGAGACGAAGGCTCGGATTCTGCTCGGCACCGACAACCACGCGAGCTAGCCTAGCGAGTAGAGAAACCGTATTTTAAACGAAAAGCGCTGAATTCCACGAACTAAAAAAAGAGGATTACGCTTTACCATCGCGACTCGTGATTTATTTTTAATCACGGAAGCTGAGCTGGTCGAGTGGTTAAAGTTATCGAACGCTGTTGCTAAGCAACTGGATACCATGCATGCCAATCATAGCTATCTGATGAAATAGCATTTGCAGGCTAGCTTAGCACTTTATTCTTTATGTATAGAAAACGTAATGGCACCGACAGACATACACTAAAGACCCCGAGCATCAACGGCTAACTGAACCGCTTTTAATATTCGCGGTCAGGAAATGTAAACTTTTTTTTTTTTTAAAGTTGTAAATATAACGTGACTTGTGTAGTCTGTATGGAATTGTACTATTTGTTCTTGAGGTTTCACATTTCTCCCCTTTTCCAGAGAACGCCGGCTTCACTCGGACCTCGCTGATTCTGCTGCACCAGCTGGAGGACAAAATGAAAGCTCACCACTGCTTCATGGACTTCCTGCTGCAGGTCAGTACCCGCTGACTCCTGAATCTGGAGCTGTGAATAAAAATATCAACCAATTACAACTTCTCTTTTGCTGCTGGAGCGTCAAAATGATCATCTTCTTCTTCTTCCCCCCTGCCTTTCTCTCAGACCGGGCTCCTGGACCGGCTCACCTCGACCACGACGCGCTCGTCTCCCATGGCGACGCGACTGTTGCTGTGCGAACACGCGGAGAAGCTGTCGGCGGCCGTCGCGCTGAAGAACCACCACAGCAAGCACCTGGAGCTGGTGAACGCCGCCATCGCCACCACGCTGAGGAAACACGGCACCAGCGTGCCCTCCAACCTCACGCCTGCTGACGTCTTCTTCCGAGAGGTAACCACGTCTTCCGAGAGAAACGCGGCGCACGTCAGAGACGTAAACATATAAATAATGTACACATCTGTCGTCATATCGCTACTGTTACGGCCACAGGTACATCATAAACGTTTTAAGCTTTGTTTATATTCGTTAGTTTTTAATGTGTAGTATGTAATTATACTGTTTCAGCACCATCAACGCACTCCATCCAGTTTCCGTCCCATATTTACTTCTGACAGACTCCGCCTCTCTAAGATTTAATTATTTTTTTCCCATTCCCAATCATCTTACACCCAATTAACCTAATTAGTTGCGAAATGTTCCACCAGCTGTTTCTTTTCAGTAACGCTTACCTTTCCAGCCTTGTGTTGCCCCCGTCCCAACTTTTTTGAGATGTGTCGCGGCCGTGAAATTCAAAATGACCTTATTATTTAAATTAAAACGGTACATTCTATCGAGATTCGCAAATCATCACGTTCTGTTTGTACTGACATTTTACACAGCGTCCCAACTTTTTTGGAATTGGGGTTGAATAGTTATGGTTTTACATATATTTTAATTTGCATAAATAGTTAAAATAGCAACTATATATTTAATATTTTTAGCGATTAAGATAAGATACCGGGTTGCCAGGTGTTTGCATTTATTTACTTACTTACTTATTTATTTATTTATTCATTCATTCATTTTGTATAGCGTAAATTATAATGTGGTTTCCGTTTAAATTTTCGGGTTGCGGTGTTCTATTGTTCTTATGTTGAGTGTGTGTGTGTGTGTGTGTGTGTGTGTGTGTGTTCAGGTGTCTCGGATCTCCTCGATCTTCGAGTCGCTGCTGGACGAGGAGGAGAAGTGCCTGAAGGAGAACCCCGTGACCTCGGTGAAGTGGGGCGAAGTCGTGCTCAACGTCAACATCATCATCAAGGTGAGACGGGTCCACGTTTCGCACGTTGGGATATACGGAGTCGAGTGCGAAAGTTAGCGCGCCCTTAGGACTAAATCAAGCGGACAAACTAACGTAACGGGCAGCGAAAAACGGGCGAACAGCGTGTAGTAACGTTCAGTTT
This sequence comes from Ictalurus punctatus, assembly GCF_001660625.3. Taxonomy (NCBI): domain Eukaryota; kingdom Metazoa; phylum Chordata; class Actinopteri; order Siluriformes; family Ictaluridae; genus Ictalurus; species Ictalurus punctatus. The sequence continues at coordinate 17,754,021 of NC_030441.2, read as the reverse complement.
GATTTGCCTTAATAGGATCTCAACCTTGGAACTGTTTTACACACACATGCACACACACACACACACTTTTCTTCTCAGCGTATCTATTCTAACATTCACACGTAGGACATCAAACTTCATGTCTGGAGAGAAGTGTGAAGATGGACGTCTTCAAACTGTTTCTCTGATGTGTCGCTGAAGAACTTGTCGAAACCCAGAACGTCCGTTTTTATTTGTGTGTGGGGTTTTTTTTGTAGATTAATTAGTATAAAGAGGCATTTTCCATTTTCCACCACCCAGAAATAATAGGGGGGTACAAACTTTTGCACTTGGCTGTAATTTTGGATTTTTGCTTTATGGTGCGGAGATGTAAAGTGTGTGTGTGTGTGTGTGTGTGTGTGTGTGTGTGTGTGTGTGTGTGTGTGTGTGTGTGTGTGTGTGGTGCTCAGGACATGCTCCAAGCAGCAGCGCAGTACAGAGAGACTAAAGCGTCGCTCTACAGAGCAGCAGAAAACGCCGCTCCAGAGCCGGAGTACATCCCGTGGACAGGTACGAGACACACTGCTACTCTTGCTGTATTTCCCAGACTGTAAATGTTTCCTTGTAAGTATTCCTTACAGCAGCTGCTGTGGACTCGTACATCCAAGCACAAGATAAATCATAGGGTTTTTTTTTTATGTTAAAACCTGTTACTCCACGAATTAGAGTATTTTGATGAGGAACGAACACTGCAGTCGCTTTAGTCCTGAAGAGGGTTCGCACTGACGCTTTCGAAATGACGTCCCGGGACCTTCTTAATGAATTTCTAAAGCTGTCCGTTTGCGTTCACGTTCTACTCTGAGCCGTTCAGACGATGTTGTCGGATTAATCTCGTATCGTCGAGACGTCAACGATAGTCGATTATACAGATTATGACACGGAAACGTTACGAGAAGTTACGCGACTTGACTACGGTTTGCTGCCGAAGCCGCCGGCGATTTGAGTGTTTCCGCACGACGTTGCAGCGGTCCGGCGGAGCAAGTCGGAGCTGTCGGGAAATTCCTAGTTTACGAGCTGTACGAGGACGTGAACGCTTCTGACAAGTCGGAATCTCCTAATTGCGGTAATTACAACATGAACTCCAACACTGATAATAATACAGTGCTCAACTACGGCAACACTAACAGGACAAACACTAAACACTCCGACGTCCTAGGTGTAAAAATAATAATAATAATTCACTCCATTAATTCGGGTTTTAATTCGAAGCGCCTCGTACTACGTAACCATGACAACGATCACGACTAACGTTTGAATGGCAGCCTGTTGTATATAATTGTCGAGTGAGATTACTCTGTTCATGTTGCAATTAATCTGTGTGGAAAAGTTCATTCAAATTAAAAGTGGGATGTTACCATAGCAACAAATGTTGCTATAGTAATCTATTGACATGTAGTATGGACCAGGAGGTGAGCCAAATGAAATGCCGTTAATTTGTTGCTTTTCGTGCTCTCTCTCTCTCTCTCTCTCTCTCTCTCTCTCTCTCTCTCTCTCTCTCTCTGTGTCTGCGCTGCAGCCTCGGGTGGAGTGGGCGGAGTTCGTACAGTCATCGCCCGGCAGCATGACGTGATCCTGCGCAGCGTGTACCCTCAAGCCGACTCGGGACTCCGTAACGCTCTTAGCGAGCAGCTGGTGGCGCTACTGGACTCGCTACTCGGCGGCTACGTGGCCCAGCTCACCTCGATGCGCCGCCCCGGGCAACAGGAGCGCTACAACGCCCTGGAGATGGAGTACACGCAGCGGCGATCCGAACTGCTCACGCCGCTACGTGAGTTCCCGGGTTCTAGACTCGCTTCCACATTTAAGAACACGTGAAAAGCCGCTCGATCGAAATCCCTTTGCATTTGAATTGAAAGTGTCGCAGTAGCACTGAAGGAGTCTCTATTACGACCCCCAGAATCTGACATTTCTCAATTTATAGATAATAATAATAATAATAATAATAATAATAACAGGATGCAGTAGCTGAGCCTGTCGGACGTTTCGTCATAATAACCGCTGATGTTTTTCTCTTGAATATGTAAATATAAAAACCGAAGCGGTCGTTAGCCGGCAGCAGAACCACGTGATGCGACTCATTTCCTGTAGCGGTGTGGGACTGGTTTTAGTTTCATACTTCTTATGCTAATTAGCTGTGCTGCAGGGAAGCTGGTCATCTCTGATTGACAATAAATGTTTTGTGTGTGTGTGTGTGTGATTAGTGGAGCTGGGTCAGTATCAGTGGGTGGCGGCTCTGGCTGAAAAGTACTGCGATTTTGACATCCTGGTGCAGATGTGCGAGCAGACGGACAACCAGACTCGCCTGCAGCACTACATGAATAAATTCGCTGACCAGGTAACATAGACACACCCCCTCACCCACAGCCACACCCCCTCAACCCCCCCCCCCCCCCCCCCCCCCCCCGTCACATTTCATTGTTTTAAGGAACGTCCTGTTTTACTCGCCTTGATGCCGGCACGGCATTAAAAGAACAACAACTCGGTTGCTCACGACACATCGGACCGTTTATTCTGAATCGTGATCGAGTCAGATGGAAGGCTTTCTCGCAGAACCGAACGGAGCAGGGTTCTAGAGTACCCGTATAATCCTTAAAAACACTTTGTATCTGAAAATTGGCCCAAAAGGTGTCTTGTGTGCGTTTTGTCCTGTAGAACTTTGCGGACTTCCTGTTCCGCTGGTACATGGAGAAGGGGAAGCGAGGGAAGCTGCTGTCTCAGCCCATCGCTCAGCACCAGCAGCTCGCCAGCTTCCTGCAGGCCCACGAACACCTGAGCTGGCTGCACCACACCCACGTGCAGGACTTCCAGAGTGTACGACGCGCACACACACACACTCACACACACACACACACACACAAAGGACAAGACTGACCTTAACCTAAGCGTGTGTGTGTTCCCACTGCAGGCCCACCACACTCTGTACAGCCAGGCCAACACAGAGACGCGCTACTTCAGCAAGAAGAAAACTCTTCTCGCGCTGAGCAAACTCACGGCTCTGGCCTCAGACATGCCCGAAGCACTGCAGCGCAAGCAGGTCAACGGTCAGTGGCTCACACTCCACCACACCCTCATCCTTCATCTTAATTAGAACTGCATGCAAAAGTTTGTACACCCTCATCTACAGGTGCACACTAGGTTTAATTCATGATGTTTCCTTACGTTCTGTTGTTGATATGACCTTCATTCTGGTGTGTGTGTGTGTGTGTGTGTAGATATTGTGGAGCAGGAGCGCTTCCTACTTCATCAGGAGACACTTCCCAAACAGCTGCTGGAGGACAAGCAGCTGAACCCAGACACCATGCCTCTACTGAATGCCCATAACCTTATTAATGTAAACACACACACACACGTAACACTGAATGAGAAGCAAGACCCTGTCCATCTTTACTCCAGTCTGTATGAAGTTTGCTTCTTTAGCGTTGCACTAATGCTAATGTAGCGATTTCGTGTCCGAACACACACACACACGTGTCTCCTCAATCAGCTCGTTTGTTTCAGTTCTGTTTCGGTCCACATCCTCACAAGGCTCCGCTAGGGGGCGTGGCCGACAGACGCGATTAGAAATGACTTGTGTGATGATCGCGTTTTAATTTGAACACAGACTTACTTTGTGAAAACGTGTGTGTGTGTGTGTGTGTGTGTGTGTGTTGTGTAGCTGTATATATGTGATGAAAACCGTGGAGCCGATGAGTACGACTTCAAGAAAGCCCTCGACCTGCTGGAGTACATCGACAAGGTATTACATTTGTGTGTGTGTGTGTGTGTGTGTGTGAGAGAGAGAGAGAGAGACACGCTGTATAAGCTATTCCCTCATGTCTGTAGGAGGACGCTGTGGATATTACAGCTCTGAAGTGTGCGATTTTCAGCAAAGCCTTGAAGAAAGACTGGAAAGAGAAGTAAGACCTGTCGTTCTCTCTGTCCGTCTGTCTTTTGCATTCTCTCTCTCTCTCTCTCTCTCTCTCTCTCTCTCTCTCTCTCTCTCATTCTCTTTGTCTTGTCTCTTTCAGCTGCGAGTGTGATTTGACTGTTATTGATTATTATTGGTGCGTGTTGATTATTATTGCTGTATGAATTACAGTTGGTCAGCCTCAGACGTCAGTGATGATCCCCTGGAGGCGGCTAGAGACAGCATCTTTGTTAAAATTCTCCAGAAACTCATTCAAGAAGGTAGCGTGCAAGTGTCCATCCACTCTACAGACTAAAATATAATCAAAGAAAAATGCCGTAAAGTAAAATGTGTGTGTGTGTTGCCAGGTGTTCCTCTGCAGGAGTACCTGCCCGATGTGAAAGAGCTGCTGCAGGTGGACGAGTTGGACGCTCTCAGATCGAAACCCTTCTTCGAGTTCTTGCTGAGAGCCAACTACGAGCACTTCGTCCCGTCACAGACCTGACCTGACCTTTCTGTCCTCTACTCCGCGCTACACCTTTCTACTGTGTGTGTGTGTGTGAGAGACACGCTTTTCTCTCCACGTGAGGTTTTTCTTTGTTTTTTAAGGAATAAACGACGTATTTGTGTATCACGCTGGTTTGTTCTCTCTGAGCTCTGTGATACTTGGTCACGATGACATAACAGATCGGTCGCTTCACAATACTTAATGAAACACAACACTTAAGTACTTCAGTAGTTTCCACACCCACTCAACAAAGTAGATTATCTTCTTATCACGGCACATCCTGAAGCGTTTTATTCCTCTCACGCCACGGAAAATTGCTGAGGAACACACACTGCACTCGCCACCTTTTTTTTTTTTCTCCTTCTACCCCACCAATACTTTGTCGTAAAAATCAGAGCCAAAGCCACAAGTCACATTTTGTCGTTTCTGGAAGTAAACTTGGCTCACACGAGCCGATGTACATCACCCCAATGTCAGATAACGCTGTAATGCCATAAAAGGCTAACAACCGTCGTGGAAATTAGACAACGCTCGCAGACTCGTCCTCTGAAGGTAAAAAGGTTTATTACAGAAAGACGGTTAATACAGGAGAGAATAAAGCAGGAGAGAATAATGAGAGCGCTCTGGAGCGCTCGCGCTGAACCGCTGCTATAGATATGAAACGCAGAGCACGACATACGAAATCACTCCATGTAATGCTTCCCTCAATGCAATACACGCTATTTCTTATATCATTGACCGCAATACACGATGACTTCATAAAATTCTAATTCTAAACTCTGAAATCTTGACTCCCTTCCGTAGAGACAGCAATACACCATGACTTCATTAAATTCTCAATTCTAAATTCTAAATTCTTGATGATTCCTACCAGTCAGTGGTAAGGCTGCATCTTTCGCTCTGCTTAACAAAGGGAAAACCGCCTGCGTGTTAACACGGTCTTCGGGGTGAAACTTTTCTACGTGCCTCCTCCGGTTTACTTGTTGTCCAGAAAAGCTGACAAGACTCGCGCAGCCCAGACAGGAGACGCCAAATTCTCGTGGAAATTAGACGACGCTCGCAGACTCGTCCTCTGAAGGTAAAAAGGTTTATTACAGAAAGACGGTTAATACAGGATAGAATAAAGCAGGAGAGAATAATGAGAGCGCTCTGAAGTGCTCGTGCTGAACCGCTACTATAGATATGAAACGCAGAGCAGTTCAAACAGTTTTAGGATCTTGGAAGATGTTTAGACGAACCTCGAACAGAAGAACATGTTTGTGTCTGTACGCAGATAAACATTCTGTACGGATCTCAGTGACATGACATGGCCTTCTCAGGCGTTATCCTCAGACTTATTACAAAGTAAAAATGAGTCATTTCCCCTCACTTTTCCTCCATTTCATCATTACAAAATATGATAACTAAAATTCACAGAGAAATTACTATGCTGTGAATACATCAGAACTTCAGAATCCTTTCACACTCTATTAAACATAAAACAGACATAAAGAAGGAGCTAAATCTGTTTTTGTGGATATAAAGTATCCTGTCGTCAAGCAAGCTCATTTTAGGGTGAAATGAGAGTCGTCATGGTCAAAGGAATATTTACAGTAGGTGTGAAATGGAGGTCAGCGGGTCGTCAGTGACGCTGGGAGGATCTGATACCCGGTCAGGTTTAGGATACGAGTCAGGTTGGTCATCATAGGGATCGTACTCAGTCTGTGTCAACATCAGCGTCTGGTCATTAGTGATTTCGACGAGCGTGAGAGACCGCTCCGAACGAGAGCAACAATACAAGGCAAGATGAGCAAGACGAGAAGAATTATTGCACCTATTGATAGACAGACGGTTAACATCCACGAGCCTCATCCCCCGAGTACTGAGTTCAGCCAATCAAACCCCGTCTCGCTAGTCTGCGGAGGGTTGCGTATCGCAGACCGCATGTGTTCAATGATAGAACAATCATTATGTGTCTGCGTGACGCGGGGACGTGTGACGTCGTGTGGGTAGCACTGTTTAGTCTTCTGATGAAAGGCGATACAGAACGGTTTACAGACGCGGCCAATATCTTGGCATACGGGCTTTTAACTACTAACTGTCGTCCAATCTGCAGCAACAGTCTACTAAAGAACTTTGCAGGCTTATGTGGGACTTATAGAAATCACGTCGCCTTAGGCACTTAGTCCCGTCACCACGATCAGCTAAATACCAAATTTGGGTAAAAGTGTGTGCGCCATGCAAAGACTTCAATCCTACAATGACTTCATAAAATTCTAATTCTAATTCTAAAATCTCGACTCCCATCCACACAGACAGCAATACACCATGACTTCATAAAACTCTAATTCTAAATTCTAAATTCTTGATGATTCCTAGCAGTCAGTGGTACGGGCTGCGTCGGTCTTTCACTCTGCACAATAAAGGGAAAACCGCCTGCGTGTTAACACGGTCTTCGGGGTGAAACTTTTCTACGTGCGTCCTCTGGTTTTCTTGTTGTCCAGAAAAGCTGAAAAGACTCGCGCAGCCCAGACAGGAGACGCCAAATTCTCGTGGAAATTAGACAACGCTCGGAGACTCGTCCTCTGAAGGTAAAAAGGTTTATTACAGAAAGACGGTTAATACAGGAGAGAATAAAGCAGGAGAGAATAATGAGAGCGCTCTGAAGTGCTCGTGCTGAACCGCTACTATAGATATGAAACGCAGAGCACGACATACTTCTGTATACCCATAAGAAGCGGTTTGAGGCAGTTCAAACAGTTTTAGGATCTTGGAAGATGTTTAGACGAACCTCGAACAGAAGAACATGTTTGTGTCTGTACGCAGATAAACATTCTGTACGGATCTCAGTGACATGACATGGCCTTCTCAGGCGTTATCCTCAGATGAACATGAACAAACTTCTCTACACGGTGTGCGGTCTCGGGAGTTTTGCAGAATTGTTCAGTCATGTGCACTCGTGAAATCCACCCTGCAGTACAGACGATGCTGAGTGCCGCCCCTTCACTTATACACACGTAAACTGCTCGTCGTGTCCATTAGCTTCTTTGCTTGCATCCCATTGTCTCTACTAACTGCCGTGATGAACACGTGTAATCGTAAATAGAATTACGATGAGAAAAAGTCAAATCGTTGAAACCCAACCTTTCACGCGTGTGCTTGACTATGAATGAAGTGACGGTGATGTCTTACTGAGCACCTTCTTCTTTCCACATTTCAAAAAACATAACAGGAGGAGAATTTTTTTTTTTATGGACTAAAATATATGCACTTTTAATGTAGTCCCAGTAGGCATAGGTTAGAATACACACTTAGGTGTATTGTGTGTGTGTGTGTCTGTTTCATTCCTCATCGTGTGCTTCTATTTCAGGAACCCATTCAACATGTGGTACGACGAAGAGACCACCGCCCTGGTGTGCGATAACGGTTCCGGCGTGGTGAAGGCTGGTTTCGCCGGAGATGACGCCCCCAGGGCCGTCTTCCCGTCCATCGTCGGTTGCCCTCGTCACCAGGTTGGTCCTGGGATGCTATACATTTCCGCACTCACCGTAGACGTCATTTCCGGCTCCACCTGGTGGCTGTTAGGAGCCAGTTCCACTATTTCCTCCTGTAGCGGATCTGCAGGTGTCCGACAACGTCGACAAGCAGCTTAAAATACTGTAAAAAAAATAGTAATAGACATTTTGTACGAAACAATGAAACGAAAACAATGTAAAGCTGTCAAATAATGTATCGTGATACCCATACCATAGCACTCACCTCAGACTATGAATGATAAAACATAATTAGAGCTAGCGTCGCTAATGCTAACGTTCTTTTCCTGAGGTTTTGTTCACTACAGCCACAAATATATCTGCGCTTTTCAAACTGTGCAGCAGCTTTAATTAGTAGTTTCTGTATTGCTTAAATATCTGCAAGATATTTAGATATACAGCAAGATCTGTCGATGAGTACAGATGCATTCCATCTGATTGTATTTCTTGTCTCTTTCCAGGGTGTCATGGTCGGTATGGGTCAGAAAGACTGCTATGTTGGAGATGAGGCCCAGAGCAAGAGAGGTATCCTGACTCTGAAGTACCCCATTGAGCACGGCATCATCACCAACTGGGACGATATGGAGAATATCTGGCACCACACCTTCTACAACGAGCTGCGTGTGGCCCCTGAGGAACACCCCATCCTGCTCACAGAGGCGCCCCTGAACCCCAAGGCCAACCGTGAGAAGATGACCCAGATCATGTTTGAGACCTTCAACGTTCCCGCCATGTACGTGGCCATCCAGGCCGTGCTGTCCCTGTACGCCTCCGGCCGTACCACCGGTAAGTATCATAACCAACATCGGTTTATGATTCGCTTGCATGAACATAATTTTCTAAAGTTTTACATGTTCATTAAATATTAAGTCATTTCTCCCTTGAACCAGAAAAGAATAAGAACAACAGATGTGTTCGGATGGATTTCGGTTTGGGGAGAAATCAAAGTTTGTCAGTTTCCCTTGCACTTTACTTTGTAGGGAGCAGAGGGCGCCAGAGGGTGCTAAAATTATAAACCACTTCTTTAAAATGAGTCATTTTATATATATATATAAATATATGTGTGTGTGTTGACCCTGTTCAGGTATTGTGCTGGACTCTGGTGACGGTGTGACACACAATGTGCCCATATATGAGGGTTACGCCTTGCCCCACGCCATCATGCGTCTGGATCTGGCTGGTCGTGATCTGACTGACTACCTGATGAAGATCCTGACTGAGCGTGGCTATGCTTTCGTCACCACTGGTGTGTGTCTCATCCGATCGCTCGTTAAATGGCATTTCTGGGTGCAGCCCTAAAAGTGAGATGTTTAAAAAAAATTCAATATCTGGTTCCTTCCAGCCGAGCGTGAGATTGTGCGTGACATCAAGGAGAAGCTGTGCTATGTCGCCCTGGACTTTGAGAACGAGATGGCCGCCGCCGCCTCCTCCACCTCCCTCGAGAAGAGCTACGAGCTTCCCGATGGTCAGGTGATCACCATTGGCAACGAACGTTTCCGCTGCCCGGAGACTCTCTTCCAGCCTTCCTTCATCGGTACGTACCAGAGCAAGCTTTTTCAACATCTCTATCTTTCTGGACTTGAAAGCTAAAAGCTGTTTACTCATGCTCCACGTGCAGGCATGGAGTCCACTGGCATCCATGAGACCGCCTACAACAGCATCATGAAGTGCGACATTGACATCAGGAAGGACCTGTACGCCAACAGCGTCCTGTCTGGCGGCACCACCATGTACCCCGGGATCGCTGATCGTATGCAGAAGGAGATCACTGCCCTGGCCCCCAGCACAATGAAGATCAAGGTATGTTCTTCTCTAGGTTTTTTAATCAACCACAGTACTATCAATCATCATATCAGACGTAGTCAGCAAAAATACGTGAAATTCCTTGCTTACAAAGGTCCGGATAAGAGACTAGCGTGACCGAACAGCGATGAACTATGAGTTCACGGCGATAAATACGACACATCGATTTAACTAGTGCCACATACACAGACGAGACACCTGTTTTGAACATGACGCACAGAATAAACGCGCACTCCTCTATCCAATCGTCATTCCGACTCATTTTGTTTCCCCTCCTCTGTCTAGATCATCGCTCTCCCCGAGCGCAAGTACTCCGTTTGGATCGGTGGCTCCATCCTGGCGTCCCTGTCTACCTTCCAGCAGATGTGGATCAGCAAGCAGGACTACGACGAGGCCGGTCCCACCATCGTCCACCGCAAGTGCTTCTAAGTTCTCGGCCTCTACCGGACCGACCTCTCGCTCGGGAACTCGCTCTCACGGGTTTTTGAGCTGTCATTATTTCATAACAGCAGATTCATGCCTCCCAGATTACAGACATATCAACACAGGGGGTAAAAACAAGGAATCGTGTACACTCTGTTGTATGGGGATTATTTACTGACGTGAAGGAACCATGTTCCTTTATGTGAATGAACTTTACGTGAAGGAACCACGTTACTGCCGGGAAGGGAAAAAAGGATTCCGATACCAATCGTCAGCGTCATTAAGCTACGACAGCAGAGTGACACCGACCGGACACCAAGGATCGGGCGATCAAACGTTTCATCCTTCAGCAACACAACGCTTCCCTTTTCAACCACTGTACCGTGTATCCGATTGTCTCGAGTCCTTTTCTACTCCTGTCCGTGTTTTTGTTGTTGTTTGTTTTCTTCTTCTTTTCTGCCCGATGATCAACATACCAAAAATGGGGGAAAAAAATAATAAAATATCTCTTTTTAACATATTTTCGTTCTTCTGGTTGCTTTATATCCTGCTTGTATTCAGTCGTGCTGTAAATTTGGGTTTGCGGTAGCGGTTAGCACGTGCGCCTCACGCCTCCAGGGTCAGGGGTTCGTTTCCCAGCGTGACCCTGTGTGTGTGGAGTTCGCATGTTCTCCCCGTGCTGCGGGGGTTTCCTCCGGGTACTCCGGTTTCCTCCTCCAGTCCAAACACATGCATGGTAGGCTGACTGGCGTGTCCAAAGTGTCCGTAGTGTATGAATGGGTGTGTGAGTGTGTATGTGATTGTGCCCTGCGATAGATTGGCACCATGTCCACGGTGTACCCCGCCTCGTCCCCCGTGCACCCTGGGATAGGCTCCAGGTTCCCCGGTATAGAAACTGGATGATAATGATAATAGTAATGATAGTTCTAGTAATGTCAATAACTTGCATGTCATCAGAACGTTATCAGAAAATCTAACACGTGTATAAAGGGAACCCCCTTTTAATTACACCCTTGTAATTAATTGCCTAATTACTGTGTTATCAGAGCTGTTCAGTATACAGCCGGTAAGCTGATAATTACATGTAATTACATTCCCAGTGACATGATGCTCATTTAAAAAGCAGTATAATCACCAGTCTGATTATCTTCTGATATGTTTCTCCTCCACTGCATCATCAGGTGGAAACGGAAAGGTGTGCGCGCTCACGCGAGCCTCGCACCAGAAAAACATACACGCCAGCGCGCGCTCCCGTACGCGTTCCTCTACTCTCGCGCATGCGCACCGTCAAGCGCACAGGGCGCGACATCCTTCTGCTCTTGCTGGTGCTGATGGGATTGTAAATACTCCCTGACCTGCTTTCTTCCTAACGCAAGAACTTCTCCGAAATCCCCACCTGCTTTCTGCAGGAATGCGCGAGGAACGCGTGAGGATATGACGTGGAGCGGCGTGTTTCCGTTCAGCTCGAATCTCGGAGTTTAAAGAGGCCAGAGAGGTAAGAGCGCAGCTGTTTACCTCCTCAGCGCAGGTAGTGCAGACATCCAGACAGCTCCAGCATGTTCTCCACATGTGTTCTCTACAGGTTCTCTACAGGTTCTCCAAATGCGCATGCAATTACGAGCTATTAATGAGCAAATAATAAACTAGTCCATTAATTATGCATGCATGAGTACACACAGTGGTGGGGAATTATTCATATATAGGCTATATATAGATATATATATGAAGTAAACTGTAGTCAGTACGAGAGCAGCAGTAACATGAGCCTATAAACTGCCACTGAGTGTGGAAACTGCGGTGTATGTATTATGTAAGACATAATAAATAAATAATCGGAGAAGCGCGCGCGGGTCCTGCTGCAGAGAAACTGGAGCAACGGTGTTGAATTAGATCCTGTTCATCAGTGTCCAGCTCACTTTTACGTTTTACCTCGTCCTCTGTACCTGTGCAAGGTGCCCGGCGTCGATTCCAGCCCGAATGACGAGCCCCAGCAACGCGGCCGCCAAGAAGGTCCGCACCGAGTACATGAAGAAGTTCCGCGAGCCGAAATGGGAGACGTTCTCCAAGTGCTACCAGGACTCGGTGAAGTACAGGCTGAGCCGCCGGGTGATGGAGCAGACGCACCGGCCGCTGTTCGCGGACAGCTGGGACAGCGGGTCGGACTCCAGCGGCAGGTCCAGCCCCGGGGTCAGAGGTGACAGATCGACGGAGTCCTCAAACCCGCACCCGTGCTCCTCCGAGAGCGCAGAGACGCCCAAGGTGAACACGGAACAGGACACGGACACGCCGGGGCAGAACTCGCATCCCGTAGGTAGGTTCCTCGATCCCAGCTCGCCTCCTGGACAGCGAGACATCTCCACCCAAAAAGTATAGATCCGTTATACCGAAACGGGCGTTGCGTGTTACATAACGTTCTCCTTTACTGTCGATATGACGTGTTATTGTACCGATCTGAGGTCTCCGTGCACTGACGTGTCTGTTAGTTTCGTTCCATTACACTCTCTTTGCAGCACTGTGCATTGAGTGACTTGGACCGTGGACTGTTGAATAGAATAGAATGAAGTATATGCAGTACAATGTACACTAAACCCAATTCGCAGTATTTAAACAATAGTGCAATATACAATATAACATGCAAGTACAGCGTCATGAATTCCGTATTAAGTCAATTAATTAAGAGCCAGAAGAGATAAAAAAAAAAAAAGCCATTAATTAGACAGAGGTCAGAAAAAAAGGAAAAGCCTTGACATTCTGTCCCCCCTCACATCTGAAATGATGGCTACACCCATGTAATGTTCAGATTAAACATCAAGTTTTGACTCCGATTATAAAGACATGACGTCCCCTCCGTGATAAGCTGGGTCTCGTAGTTCTTTAAAATAAGCCTTGTGCTCCTTTGGGACTAAAAACCAGTCCTGCGGTTTTTAAGGTGTCCAGGCGTGTGATCCTGCGCTGAACTTTGTCCTGGTTAACGATGGAGGACAGTGGAGCGGTCCCCCGGAGGCATCAAGGATGATTTTTGACGTAAAAAAAGAAGCCTACAGTATGTACGTGCAAGACGAAGGATGGATTTAATACCTTCATTTATAGGACGTACAGTCCATACGTTAGTTTTAAGATTCCTTACTTTGTTTGTACGTGTAGAACTCGTATAGCTCGTACGGAAGTACGACTTCGTTTACTACGATCGAAGCAGATTTCCCATGATTTGACTTAACTGTATGAACGTGGTCCAACGTCAGTGCGTGAATCCACTCGGAATCTTTTCTTTTTATGAATCTCAGAGAATGGATACCAGCACGTCGCAGCGAACGGGCCGTCTGAGCTCGGAGTGAGACAGAGACACCGGGCTCCTCGGTCTGAACCCGGTGTCCCCCGGCGTGAACTCGACACCGACGAGTCCACCGACTCCACGCTGAGAAAACCGATCCGAGCCAAGAGCCAGCCGCCGGCCAGCGCCGCGGAGAGGACGTCCAACCGGGACAACAGACGCTCGAATATCCGCTACGACTGGACCGAGAGGAGCATGGAGGCCAGGGAGAAGAGGAGGCTCAACATGAAAGGCTCGGCGTCCGCCGGAGAGGTGAGTCACCAAGCCCGAGCGTTCTGATACGGCGTTCGTGACTGCGACCGAACACAAAGCACGGCTCGGTGTGAGAGAAAAAATGACGACGACGTCGAAGATCACGACGTACGATAGCTTCGTTCTGTCGCAGCGTAGCAGCGACGGCGTACATGAAGCGCTTCACGTGAACTTCGAACAGTGACACGTTATCGACGTCCTCACGGGTGTCGCCGCGGTAATGCTGGGGTGATAGGATTGTCTAGACAGACGCCTTTCTGGGGGGGGGCTTGTTCGAAACCCCTACCTTGGACCGGAATCTACTCAGAGGCAGTCTGTAATTTCTTACAGGACCGAGCCAATAAGAAATCAGTTCCAGCAGGGATCACCCCGCATGACCTCGATTCTGTTCTCCTGTCCCCGTCCGTGCATTCCAGGTGAAGTGTTACTTTAAAAAACCCCTGTTCATCGAAGCATCCAGAGATACCAGACGTACTGGATATCACAGCTCTACCGACCGGCCACACGATTCTAAATTATTCAGGCTGAGCCGAGGTCGGGTCGGGTATCCGACCCGTTCCATTCACTTAATTAGAACATCGGAAATGCGGCGGGAGCGTAAAGAAGTTTCACTGGTTGCTGCAGAAAGTCCTGACTACACATGCACAGATATGGGAATTCTGGATCGATGACAAGATCCGGTATTCGTATACGTCTACGATGCCGATGCAGATATACACGGATCTACACGATGTAATGAAATGAAACTATACACCGGGTGTTACAGATATTCGTTTGTGTAGGAAATTAACACATTTGCAGGGCAAACGTGAAAAAACTAAAAAAGTCTACCGACGCACAGCCACATCTGCTGCTTAAATGCACCGGAGCGCCACATGCTAACGCATCCTTAACCGGATTAACAAGTGTAAAAAAAATTTAAAACATACAAGTGGTTTTTTTTTTGTTTTTTTTTAAATGTGAGGCGGAATACCGTCGATATTCTCCTCAAACGCGAGTTTAAACTGTTAGTCGAATACATATTCCAGTCCGATGACGTCATTTATTTTAAAAAGCCAGCTAGCTAACTGTTAGTAAACTAGCTTGGGTTTGGGACACGAGTCTGAATTTGCATCTGGATAGAAAATAATACGGTTAGTGCTGTGGTAGTCTCACGAACCAGATTTTTTTAAGCCTGGCATGTTGCGTTATTAAAAACGGCCAAGAACTGCACGGCTCATTTGACAGACATTACAAGTGACAAACCACCGACCGTAGCCTGCTAGCAAACACGCGTCGGGAGAAACGCCAGAATATCTCCTTCACTCGCCGCTACAAAGACGTGATGCCGTGATATTTTTTTACAATCCTTCTCCAAAACGCTCATTTTGTCAGCGTTCGTATTCCCATTTGACCTGAAGCTTGTGACCAGAAAAGTGAACAAAGCGATATGTGACTTGTGGGCAGGGCTTTTGAGATTAGCATCGTATCAATCATCGTATCAATCACCGCAAGCAGCCGTCCAAGCAGCAAAACCTTAAAAAAGGATAGTGGTGGCCTAGCGGTTAAGGCTCTGGGTAACTGATTGGAAGGTCGGGGGTTCAAGCCCCATGACTGTTGGGCCCTTGAGCAAGGCCTTTAACTTAACCCTGTCTCCACCAGGGGGTGCTGTATCACCTCTGACCCCAACTTCCTAACATGCTAAGGTATGCGAATAAAAGAATTTCACTCTGCTTTAATGTATACGTGACCAATAAAGACTCGTTATCATTATTAAACCTTTTAACCCTCACATTTTGTGTTGCAGGGGTACCTTACGGCTACGTCCTGGAATGTAAAGTTTGTGAGTTTACATGAAAAAATGTGGTTGTTTTTCTGTTTTTTCTCATTCCCTTTCAGATCCACCGGGCCGACGTCGGGGTCCAGACACGCCGCGATTCTGAAAAACACCGGGCCTCGGAGCGTCGGAGAGCGAGGTCGGCCGATCTGGAGAAGTTGCGACGGTCCGAGCTTTCCGCAGCGGGCGATCGCTGGATTACCGAGTACATGCGCTGCTTCTCGGCCAGGCTGAGGTAAAAACCACCAGGATTGGACCTTGATCTAAGATGATCTTCAGATTTTTAATAGAGCGCTTCGTCAACTTTCCAAAAATCTGATGAATGTTACACCGAGTGTACATGACTGACGTGACAACGGACTTTCTGTTTCAGTTGTTGCACCGAGAATGGCCTGGACCATGCTGAGACCAAAAGACTTCCATTATGCTTATAGCTTGAAACTCAGGACACATAATGGGATATTTTTTCAGTATGGGTTCTTGTATAATCTTGCGTCTCGACATCAACTCTCACTGCCCAAGTTCCGTTCCGACTCAGAAGAATGTAAGAAAAGAACGGTTCAAATATCCGGAAGAATTCCCGATCCAAACCCTCGACCCAACCGTGACATCGATGAGAATGAAACGAAAGACCTAGGATGCTTCGTAACAACATCGCGGGTGGACAAATTGATTCCTAAGTGTAAGTTTTCCGTTCGTTTATTTTAACGGATCAGTGTAAAAAAAAAAAAAAAAAAATTCCGGTTCAGACAGTTAGATGAGAAATGGATACTACAGTCATGGAATTTTAGCTCGTTGGCTACAAGAACCGGTTAGCTAAACTAGCTAGCTTGCAATAACCTCGTAAGGTAACGCAGCTTCCTTCCTGTGGCGTGTCGGCTACGCAGCACGTCTCAATCTCTCCGTTCACATGTCTTTGACTCGACAAGGACATCGTTCCAGGAAGTCCATTCTTCGCTGATATTCTTGCGCTCACGCGGTGATTCGTTTCAACATGGCGCGTGGTGACTCTGGTTAGTATAAAATCACGGGTCGCAGGCTCAGATCTCAAACCGGCATCAGGGAACGTTTTAAAGCTTTCTGTTTGCGCAAAAAACGTAAACCTCCAGGTCTTTATTTCCATTCCATTTGAAAATCATGCTAATGGAAGGTAAAGAACAATCAAAAAGGCATGTTTAATGAACATCTGATCATTTTAATAGAATATGTGACTAACTATCAGTCTGTACAGGGTTTTTTTTTTTGGGGGGGGGATAGGGGTTTGTGATTGTCGCGGCCGAAAACGCTCGATTTTGAGGCGGCTTTTTAAAAAAAAAAAATTTGCGATGCACTTTGCGAGTTTTTTTTTTTT
>NC_030441.2:17719621-17732121 GCF_001660625.3 Ictalurus punctatus | reverse complement strand
GTTAACTTGGCTTTGGTCTTAATCACGCAATATATTTAGCTTGAAAGTAGCTAACTTGCTAGAAAACCTTATGTAGTAATGACAGTGCTGTGTTTAGGTAGCTGGCTAGCTTAGCTTATTTTCATAGACTGTTATACATGATATAATTCAGCCCAGGATTTTACGCTAACCACCACGTCAAGCCTAAGAAATGGGAAGACTGGCATTTTGTCCTTGAATTTATTCTAAACCAGTTTCTCAGATATTTACACGGTCCAACCAACACCGCTGTTACAGAGTCAGTCGTTAGCTGCTAATCATCGCAAAGACAAGATGGCTTCCTTCAGATCTCTGTTCGTGTCCGGAGGCTCAGAAAGAGCTGTAAATTTACACACTGACAGATTTGTGGAGGAAAATTCAGTTGTTAGGAGGCCGAATAGGAGACATGATGAATTCTTTGGCTTCATCTTGACATGAAGGTGAAGGGTCTCGGACCTTTTATCACAGCTGTCAGTGCACACCTGTCACCTGTCTGTCTCTGTGGACAGCTGTCTTTGTCTCTGGGTGTGTGTGTGTGTGTGTGTGTGTGTGTGTGTGTGTGTGACTCACTGTTCAACATACTTAGTTTTGCTCCCTTTGTTTTGTGTTTGGGTGACTGGCGTTAAAAGTGGTAGTGACTGATCAGCCAAGACATGTTTGCTGTCTGATGTTTGCTTCTTCTTCTTTTTCTAGTTAAAGCTAATGTAGCTAATAAGCTATGAAAGTTTATCTCACCCTAAATCTTCTCCTGTATATATCTGCCTCAAAATGTCTTCAGTAATGCCACGTGCTAACTGGTGCGAAAATTAACCGTCCGGTTGAGGTCTTACGCTCTAGGCTTCGGGCTAGCTTCGTTTGGCAGATTAGCAGAGCGAGCTAACTGTTCTATGTAGCTACGTAGACTCTCTGTCGCCTGCCGCTGAAATCACAGCTCCGTGTCCCACATGTTGCTTCGTCACGTCTTGGTGTGAACGTAAGTTCACCCCAGTTTGGTTCCGTTCCACCCCAAGGCCATGCCCTCCTGAAACCTGGAGCTGAAATTCAACTACACTCACGACAGGACGATATTATAATCCGCACAGATTTCAAAATGAGGATACGGACGTTAGCAATGCTGTATGCAGATGTTTAAGTAAATCTTATATTTAAGACGGACATAGTCAGTCCCTCTTGGCTCAGTCAAGCTGATTTGCGTAGCTACCACTCGATTGGCCATCCGCTGAGTGTACTGAGCTCTGATTGGCTGGAACCGTGTTGCGTGAGGGCGCGGAAACCGATAAGTCAGAGGAACAGCTGCTCTCATCTCTTCACTAAAGGAAAGAAAAATCCCTGTGATGGAGAACACACGCTTCATACACAGCTACACTAAGAACACTGTGTATCTTCTGAAAAACCTGAATCTGGAATCGGACACATTTACTGTAGGATTATTATTTATTAGACTTCGGGACACTTCTAAGATCCTTTTGTGTGTACGCCTATGATGAGATCGAGTAAAAGAAGTCCAAAAGGAAAGAAAGGAAGAACTGATAATAAAAGAAATCATCTATAAAGAGTCAAGAAAAAAATATTGGCACCCTTCAAAAGTATAGGCACAAAAAAAAAAGACTATAACTCATAAAGATCGATCATTTCTCCTCAAACATCTGGAGGACTCATTCACTCACTCACCTTCCCTCCAACAAAATGTATTATTAATCTTATATATTAATTGTTTCTCGTTTCCGTTCAAGGTGCCAATAATTCAGGAGTTGACCGTGTATGTGTAGAGCGAAAAATAGAAAGCAGTCCGAGAGTAATATTCTCATAGGGACTTGTTTTTAAATGATAGTTATAGCGTTTTTCTCTCGAAAACATGAAGCGTGTTAAAAAGAAAGAAAGAAAGAAGGAAAAAAAAACGAGTCGTCGAGCTGCTCTCGGTGTGCAGAA
Source organism: Ictalurus punctatus (assembly GCF_001660625.3). NCBI lineage: Eukaryota > Metazoa > Chordata > Actinopteri > Siluriformes > Ictaluridae > Ictalurus > Ictalurus punctatus. Next base: position 17,730,174 of record NC_030441.2, on the reverse strand, counting down.
GTTCTGCTGTTGCCTTTTGACCAACGTTGTGTTTCTCTGGGTTATAAATTCCCTCGATCGTCCATCACCCGCACAAAAGAGACAGATGGTGCTCGAAGCATAAAGTAACACTCGTTGCATCTGTTGTTATTTGTTTTACGTCGTCATTTTTGTCCATTTGTGTAAAGGGTGCCAATAATTCTTGAGCTGACTGTACATGGATTGTTGGGTTCCATCGGCGAGGAGGTCAGAACGCACACAGCTGCTGATGGATTAAACCCCTGGATTACGGAGAGCTGGAGAAGCACAGCCGTCCAGCTGTTCACCACACGCTGAACACACGCCACCACTGTTTTCATTATGCTAATCCCTCGTGCAGTGTGTGTGTGTGTGTGTGTGATCTACTGCACACTTCATGAGGCTGGTCTGAATGGAGCCACGCTGGCCAGTGGATCTCCACCTGTTCCTCTCAGCCGGGATTCACTGCCACCAGCTGTCGGGCGTTTTAGTGTTTGAACACATTATATTATGTTTCTGAAGCTCGCGTGTCTCCCGGGTGACTGCTGACACTTAAACGTTGTGTGTGTGTGTGTGTGTGTGCTGATAAATTTCCCATTGACGCAGTTAAGCCATGTTAAACTTCATTCCCGTTCTAGAGTCAGAAACGAAAGGGACTCACGGAATTCCAGAACAATCCCGAGACTTAATCCGAGAACACGGTAAACGCATGACCGCGCGTGTTTTAGCGGTTGACGTCGTGAACACGCTGCCGCGAAGCGACCGAGAAATTACGGGGGCCGAGCGTACGCTAGCTAATGACCAAGGAACACTAATTTAGCTAGCTAGCTAGCTAGCATACAGTAGCTGCTTTGTTTGCGCTTGGAAATAGTGAAAACAAGACGAAAACTGCAGGAAATATCGACATTTTCCTAAAAATACACTGTTACGCTTAGCATCAGTGGCTAACCACTGAACGTTGAGCCGAAGGTATCGGATTCAATCTTGTCAATCCTCAGCCTCTTTCGAACAAGCACTCTGTGGCTGAATCTGACACTACGATTTGAGACCCGTGAGAAACCGTGTGTCTAAACAAAAACCCACACGAAGTCATCGGACCCTTGTGATGACATGCTAGCCACTGGCGTCCATTGTTATTATGCTGCGTGTGGTGTGCTAGTGGACTGTTATGATATAGCCCACGATTGGCTTTGTATCAGTCATGAAGGACCTGATCTCGCACACACACTTTCTGTAAATAAAATACACACCGGTCAGACTGTCAGGAAGCTCAGATGGTTGGTATGTGAGACTCTGTGATGATGGTGGTGGTGGAATGTAGTGTCGCGGATAGAGAGGACGACACCGTGCTCTTCTTCTTGCTCTTCTTCTATTTTAGGTTCTCTTGTTATTCCGCAGCTCAGCACATCCCAAACTGGGTCTGGTGTCCCAAAGGCCAAAAATATATACTATATATATACGCAGCGTACAGAGGAACCGTGCTCCTAAAGATCCACCAGCCTGCAGAGCTGAGCTCCAAGATGAATCTTAATCTAACACACACACTTGATCAGGGACTTCACTGCAGGTGTGCTGATTGAAATATTCCATAGTAAGACATAGTCTTTAACTGCATATATATATATATATATATATATATATATATATATATATATATATATATATATATATATATATATATAAGAGCATGACCAGGGGGAAACAGAATAGTAACATTAATAGTTTCTTATCTTCTTTCATATTTGGAGTTCTGGTAATGAATGGAAAGAGACCCGTTTAGCTAGCTGGACCGGTACCTAGGATTTGTACAACCAGCTGCTATGAAGAAAACCTGCGTCTGTTGGCGGTTCAATCAAACAACATGTAACGTTACCAGTGAAGAACAGGCAGTCCAATTAACAAGTTACATGAGAGAAAATTTGGACTGGCACCAAGAATGGACTGAGATTTATCCAGTGCCACACTGACTAACCCATCTGTCGTATTTTCCTGCACTGAGAGAAGAATGAAGAAAAACCCCCACACAAGCCGGTTTACTCCTACATGAGTTATAATAAAAACAGGTTTTTACAGCTCCAGGGTCGCCGGTTTGGTTCTGAGTTGTACATTTAGAGCATTTGAGAGACGCCCTTATCCAGCGCTACTTACATGTATCTCATTTATACTGAGCAGTCAAGGGTTAAGGGCCTTGCTCAAGGCACCTGCAGTGGCAGCTTGGCAGTGCTGGGATTTGACGTCACTCTCTTTCTAATCAGAAGTCCAACTTCTTAACCGCTGAGCTGATTGGTGATAATGGCGCTAAATTGTTTCTAGGTGGGAATGAGTTTGTGAACGTGTTCGTGCATGGTGCTCTGCGACGGACTAGCATCCCATGCGGGGTGTATTCCCGCCAGTGTTCTCGCGATAGACTCCAGATCTACTGCGATCCTGACTAGGATAAAGTGCGTACTGAAGAATGAATGACTATATAAGAAAAAACGGAACCATAACGGTTACTATGTAAATAACAAAGGTGTTATGATGAGGGAGGCGTAAGAAAAAAGTCTTACCAAAGCTGTCGGTTTTCAAACGTGATTCCAAACGTCATTTCGGGTTCCTTACACGTTCTAGAAGGTTATCTTGTGTCCGTGCGCCATCACACCCACACAACCACAATGTTTTCATTATCTCGACGTGTAGAGTCAGTTATATAGATTTCAACATCAACATCTGGCCTTAGACTTTCATTGTAAATTTGGAGGTTGAAGTAAATTCATTATGGGAAACTTATAATGGTGAAATGAGATAAGATTGAAAGGAACACTGGGAGATTCCTTCAATGATCTGATGGACTTCTGACTGATTGCTTTTCATCACTAGTCGTCATGTGAACAGCACTGACTAATGTCAGACAAGAAAACACCACATCATCACAGCAGGACAGGAAGAACAGCTGTCACTCCAGTGTTTGAGCTTGATGGTGAGGAACAACCCAACAGCGACCTCTGGAGGTAAAACATAACCATACACACAAACACAAACACATCCCAGTGCAATTATTCAGCATTACACCATGGACAATTTTCATTAAAGTTAATGTAATGTTATATAACAGTGGTTCTCAAGCTTTTTTTGTTTGTTTGTTTTTTATCCAGGGAGCCTTTTAACTGTAAAACATATTCCACAGACCCACTCGGTATGGATTTATTTCATGAACGTTACTTAAATGAACATTACTTTTTGGCGCCATGCAGCTTTCTATTCCTGAACTTTCCAATTGATAGAACACATTAGGTCTGACTGGAGTTTGGTGCTTGGACCCCTAAATATAGTAACTTTGATAATATGGGTTGTGATTTTCAACTCGGGGTTCGGTGTCTTGCCCAAGGACACTTCAGCATGTGGAGTCACGTGGGCCGGAAATCGAACCGCCAACCCTACGATTAGTGGACCACCCGCTCTACCACCTGAACCACAGCTGCTCCCAAGGCAACATGGACCCCCTGGATATACTTCACGGAGCCCAGGGGGCCCCAGACCCTATTTTGAGAACTACTGTAATAAGCCATTTACCGTTCTCCTCTTTAAAAGCAGATATTATGTTGAAGTTTTAAAAAAAAAAAAAAAAAAAAAAAAGTTGCTCTTGGAGAGAATACTGAAAACCCATTTTTTGACTTACTGCATGAATATTAGAATAAATATACTGTTTATAATATTTGTTATACTGACGTTGGAGTAAAACTTTCTGGTGTGGCTGAAGAGACTTTATAAGATGCCCCCCCCCCCAACCAAAACAATGCATTATGATTTATCTCAGATTTTCACCTGGTACGTTCTCGCCTTTACAAACTGTGTACACGTACACAACCCCGGTTTATTGATGTCCTTATCCATCCACATCTATCCATGTGGATATTTCGATTCAGTTGTCGCAATCGTACCATTAGTCAGCAGTAAGTGATACGTTCTGGAACTTTCCAAGAACAGCTGCTGTCATTATGAAGTCTCATATGAGAGACTGACTCACAGCGGTGTCGGAGATGACGCCCTGTGTGTTCTCTTATCACGTTTAACAAATGTTCACTTCTCCTCCGTGTGCTGTTACACTGTAGCCTAATTCATCACAAGCTTATTAACCAAGCGACCAAGAAGATGTGTTCTCATTATGTTCTCCTTATGTGCTCTCGAGTCTGACTCCTCTCATCGGTTATTTCTTACGTTCAACCAAGAAGTCTTTTTTTTTCTTCTTTTTTTTCTCCACACTGTCACCTGTTCCTTGGTCGTTAGCGGTCTAGACTCAGATGCTGAAAGTTCTATACAAATAAAATTGAGCTGAATAGAATTTTTAACCAAAAACGTCCTCCCATTTTCCCCTAAAAAATAACCAGCGCTTGTAGCTGAACGAGCACAAATCCCCACAGCCACGCCCCAAGATCTAATGGAAAGCCTTCCCAGACGAGTAGAGCTTATTATATTAGCAAAGGGAGAACAGCTCAATTCAGTAGTCAGGTGTCCACATACTTTTGGCCGTTTTGTTGTTTTTTTATACATCATATAGTCATATGTACGGTATTCTTAGTAAACTGACACTATTTCATAAAGCTGAGCTTCCTGTCAGAAAAATATGGCTTAACATCCTTGCACGAGGCCATAAGATTTGTTTTTAATAGCAGCCAGCTTGGATCATCGTCATCATAAGAAATGGCATAATGACGGCGTGTATCAGGATACAGAGGTCTCATTCGGTTTATTTTTGTGCTGCACCAACTTTAAAAACCGGTCTTGAACCCGCAGCACACGTAAAATTCCTCTCTTTATTCAGATCTGCTCTAACAGAGGTGTACTACAGCTGAAATCCTGAGCCAGTTCTCGAAGACAAACGTTCACGTACACGTAAGTCAGGGTGAAAACGATCGGGGTTAGCGAATGTCTGAACGACTAAACAACTGGCAACATGTTAAGCTTTGACCATTGGATGTAGGTTAAAAGGTCTTCTTTGTTGACTTTACGCTGAAGTCAGGCTTAATGTGCAGGGAACAGGTGGAGAGCGAGGTTAACAGATCCTTCCAGAGGAAAACCAAAACCACCATCTGTCTGTTAATTCCCACCAGGTGGCCCCTGTCTGCTTCCATTACAGGATGAACCGTACAGCGGCGGCGGCTGCGGCGGCGATGCTTTCCTGAGTCGGGACCAAGTCTGAAAAACACAACTCTACAAGTACTCACAGCCACAGTGCGTTCATCCACAACACTGATTCCCAGTCAGGCTCCAAACCTTCTCAGCCAAGTTATTATAGTGGAATCTCCATGTCTGTAGCACCTCAATGTCCGTATCGGACTAAATGAGCTGTTCCACCTCTCTAGAAACCTGTATGTACTACAAGACAATCTAGAAGCTAGGAAGTTCATCCACTCTCATCTCGCTGGTGTCTATATGTGTGTTCATTAGAGATGAAAATTCTCGCTGTGGTCGCTGGGGACTATGGTTGCCTTAGCGATGGCCTCGGGACTGCGATTACCACATGCAGTTTTACACTCGGGTCTCCTTTAGCGAACAGTGGACTAGTTCAACAAACAGACTTCATATTAAACCATAAAGACCTTCCTTTTACGTTCACACTATCCGTCTCGACCCAGATGACGACGGGTTCCCTTCTGAGTCCGGTTCCTCTCAAGGTTTCTTCCTCGTATCATCTTAAGGAGTTCTTTCCTCTCCACCGTCGCCACCGTCTCGCCCAATAGGGATAAATCCACACGCTTAAAATCTGTATACTGTGTTTATACGTTTCTGTAGAGACAGTGTCCATTGTTAAAAGTGCTATACAAAATAAAATTGAACTGAATTGAATGGAAAAATCCTGTTTTGTCAATTTCGAACTTGTGATTCCCGAATCAGTGGCTTGATTTGTATTTAATTCCATAATTGAATCGAGATGTGGTCGGAAAGTGAAAGATTGAGGATGATTAACACACACTACGCGTGGAAAAAGATGAGCGTTGGTTTGTAAATGAATACTGATGAGATGGCCAACAAGGTAAGCGTGTGTATTACGGTGGTGTAACGTGTTTAACAGTGTTCTAAAGCTTTATAACAACACTCGTACCTGCATCACACACACGTCAGTGTCACTGTCAGTGCTATACTGAGAATGCACCACCACCACCACCCAAATAATATCTGCTCTATGGTCAAACTGTAGAGGACAGGATAGCGTGAGGCTGAAGTCATGGATAAAACCTTTGACAAAGCCCTCACACGAAACAGCTGAGCTTCCTCCACCAGGTCTGTGAGAGTTGTGTGATCTTATTGGGTGTTTGCTCCCTCTGCCTCTGCCTCAGCCCCTTCAGCTGCTCCTTGTGCTCTAAACTGACCACGATGGCTGTGTCAAAGACCGCCTTCAGATTTTTCTGCGTTAAAGCCGAGCACTCGGCCAACACCGCGACCCCAAGGCTGCGGGCGACCGGCCTCACCAGGACCACGGGGTTCACCGGGCACGTGCGGCGCACTTCGGGAGCCCGGCGCTTCCTCACACTCTGGAAGGAGGACGGGATGACGATGCTCTAGCAGAGCAGGAAACTTGAGCGCATCCTGCAGGGGGCGCCAAAGAGATTCAAATAAGTTGCGCAACAATTGTAATATGGTTAACAGTGGAAAAAACAAAGCGCAAACATTTAACGTTATTTACGTTACAATGTTAAAGAAGCAGTGTGCCATTTTAGCGCCCTCTGCTGCCGGTGAGCTGAACTACAATTTCATTGAAAACGTCAACAAGTCCCTGCTGAATCCATGAGTTTTTGAGTCTTAAAGGAAAAGCGGCAGAGTTGAGCAGCAATGCATCCACCTGTGGGCAGATCTAAGGCTCCAAAATTTTACACACCCATCGTTGGTTTCTGTCATAATATACACATTTATTCATCCAACGTCTTGGAGAGATTGATTTTGGGTTGTCCCACCTGCCCGGCCATGTCACAGAGCTGAAGCTGCACCGGTCTTCCATCCACACCCACCCTCGCTGGAAGATAAAACAGTTTCCTAATGAATAATGTCCTAATGATAATGTCCTAATGTCCTAACCCACAAAAACATCATACGTCAAATATCAAAATATTCAATGGACGGGTGCCAATAATAATAATTCCATAACTTTTTACCCAACTATATTCTGATGACCATAAACACACACGACACATGAGGAAAACCAGTAAGAGGTACAGTAAGTAACCCCTGCTCTAAGGTAGGCGTGTGTAATGAAGTGCATTACGTCTTTGCACACTGTAACCTGTCATGTATTTAAATACACTCGTAAAAATTAAGCTTCTTCAGTGGTTCTTTACAGCGCCATGGGTTCTGCAAAGAACCTTCTTCTTGTCAAGAACCATTTTTCAAAGTATAGGGGTCTTGAGTTAGGGTTAGGGCTATATGGCTCTTTGGAAATTATAGAAGTTCTTTATGTTTCATTATAGGTTCTTCAAGGCATTAACAGGTTGAAGTGAACCCTATAAGGTTCTTCGTGGGACTGGAAAAGGTTCTCCTCGCACCACTCGAGAACCTAAAAGGGTTCCTTAAAGCACTAAGTTGTTGTTTTCTAGAGAACTTATGATAAGATGCTTCCTTCTGGCACTGCTGCGATAAACCATTTTCTTCCGTCGGTTGATCTGTGGATTCTTTAAAGCACCAGTAAATAGATGGTTCTTAAAGAACTTGAGAGGAACCTTTTCTTTGTGTAACTTAAAAAGGGTTCTCCATGGCATCAGGCTGAAACACTGTTTTTTTTGGGTGGGGATTCTAAATGGAACCTTTATTTTTAAGAGTGTGTAGATATAGGACACCAGGGCGGCTCGTGCTTACCTGTAAAGTTGTCGAAGGCGGTGGGCACGTGGTATCCGTTCGTGGTGTAGCTCACGATCAGGCTGGTCTTCCCGACACCTCCGTCCCCTACGAGCACGCACTTCACGGCGGTTTCCGGTGCAGATACGGAGCGGAGGCACATGCGCTCCAGTGACGCTCTCGGTGGAACCGGTGGCGTGCGCTCGGAGTTATCCGGCGATTCGTCCCCCGTGATGGCATTTTCTCGTTCACGCACACGACAACCATACGATATTAAATGCCGCCCCTCTTTAATGTCACACTTGATTTGTTGTTGTTGTTTTGGAAAGATTGCAATGCTTCGTAAATGAAACCGGCCGCGAGACGCACCTGCCGTGTCATCCATCGTCGTGGTTACGGCACGAGGGCTGCAGCTGATTGACACACTTCCGCATCTGCTGGCTCCAAACGTGCATAAACGGGATTAATGACGCGCCACATGGGGACCAGAGCAGAGCCTCCTCTCCAGACTGGCTGCTGGGTTTATAGGCCAAGCTCCGACTTCACCTTCATCTGAGGTTTATGTTCACTTTGGGGTTATATTCATTTATTTATTTATTTATTTTAGCTGTAAACACGTCATTCTGAACCATTAAAAATAATCGATGTAGACTAATAAACAGTTTATTGGCCTGTCGTTCTTAATGCCAAAGAATTACAATGGACCAAGAGCGTCTCTGCACCTTTACTCCCCATTTAAAACGGCCAAGGACTATGAATATACATGAATATGCAAATTTGGAGACGCCCACGTGTCTTCCTGTGATCTTAAATAGCCTAATCTTTCATTCACACCGACATCAAGCGACAAAATGACCTCTGACAGGTCAACATTCATTTTCTACTACGTGTCTGACATTTCAGCAACAAGTCACCTTTGAATCCTGCAAATCTATGCAAATTAGGTTTGACACTTAAAGCGACAAGTCCAAAAAAACGGCCCGCTCGATCCCTCGGACCGGCTCTATGGCGACGTTTCTTCGGTTCCCCTCTGACACCTTTACTTCCTACCTGTGATGAGTTCCCAGGGAAGGTACGAGCGCAAACCGTTGGTGCATAGCTAGTACAGTTAGCTAGCGAACAAAGCTAGTACGAGGCAAAGCATGTGACACGTCAACCAAACAACCGATTTTCACACTGATTTCATTTGTGTTTAACTAATTAGCTTTAGAAGCTATATAATATATAAGCTATATATATATATCACAACAACAACAATAACAACAACAAAAACGTAGACAGGCCATGCCCACGTGCAACAGCAGCAACCGTTGTTAGATGCCCACAAGCAACTCATCTGGTCACGTTCGACTCCGAATGTAGGGTTATATCACAAACATCCAGATAATAAAACATATCTAATGCTTCCTAATGGAGTTTAATGTATGTTCTGGTGGTCTGTAATGCAATGCTAGCTTAATGGAATGTGTCGTTCCTAATTGTTTCGGATGGCTTATCTAATTCGACTCTGCTGCTAATCATCGCTCGTGAAAGACGGCCTTGTCGGATTCTCCTAGTAGTAACCAGAAAATCCCTAAAGGCAACCTGCCTTTCTTTTTATGCCATGAAGCCAAATGTCCACGACATGATGGAAACCATTCAAGCTTTGCTAACGGATTGTTTTCTTTGTTGCAGGAATGAGCTCGATTCCCAACCTGGCTAGCTAACCGCTACGTGGGTTTGTTTTTAAGCTTTAACTGCGTAATGCTAACATGCTAGTGTCAGCTATGCGTTTAAAAAAAAAAGTGATTACTTCATTCACACTTGTTTATGCTAGCCAGCTAAAACCATGCTAGCTAGCTCAACTAGAGAAATTGTGATGTTCACAACCTTTTTGTATTCAAACAGGGTTGTGTGTTCAGTGTTTACGGGAAGATTTCATCTGTGGTATGTGTACAGCTCTAGTTTCCTGTGTTTGAGTGATGCAATTTTGATGTTTGTCAAAACGCACAGGAGTTTAGCGGTTGTGTGTAATCCCGTGCGGTTTGAGTCTTTTTTATTATGATTATTTTTAGTAATTTACCGACACATCCGAGGGAAATATCGGTAGTCTGAATGATTCTGTCTTATCTCCACGGTCATTTTTGTTGACTTCATATATGGCGTATAGACGACTCGTGAGTACGCCAGCTAGTGTCCGAGAATGCGCTGGCTGGCGAGGAAGGACGCCTGTAGAGAACACAAGCCCGTTATCAATCTGCCGGAATGATTGGAGCCTCCCACGCATCTCAGACAGAGACGCCACATGTGTGAAGGATGTCAGGCTTCATCCCGGATTAAATTATGAGGGGTCAAATGATAAACGGTGTCAGACGGAGTGGGGATGCGCGTGAGCTGCTGACAGCCGAGAGGCCCTGTTGCTCGGGGAGACCGAGGCGTGACATGGTCCTTGCCTCGGTGTCACTCTGATGATTTTTTTCTTCTTCCAGGGGTGTGGGGTGTATTTTAATCAGTTAGGTTACCAAGGTTACTTTTGGACTATTCTAGACAACTGTCTAAAATTATTATTCATATTTCCAGTGTATAATCCGTCCTTTGTGGTTATCACTAAGAAATATTAACACCAAACAAACCACTTTAACGTGAAGCAACTATATAAACACTCAGTAATACGGCGTGATGTCAGTAATGTGACAGTATTGTGATATTTCTGGTCACGTACCATGGATATCGTGAGTATTTCTGCAAAACCGACCAATATTAATAATCAC
>NC_030441.2:17639621-17714621 GCF_001660625.3 Ictalurus punctatus | reverse complement strand
CAAGACCCGCCGTTTTGGAGACGCTCTGAACCAGTCGTCTCGCCAGCACAATCTGGCCCTTGTGAAAGTCGCTCAGATCCTTCCACTTGCCCATTTTTCCCGCTTCCAACACATCAACGTTGAGAACTGACTGTTCACTTGTTGCCTAATAAATATATCCCATCCCTTTGACATGTGCCACTGTAATGAGATAATCAATGTTATTCACTTCACCTGTCAGTGACTTTAACGTTATGGCTGATCGATGTATAATTTTCTCCTTAAACAGTGAACTATAGTCAGTGTTATAGATTTAACAAGCAAATGTGTAAAAAAAAAAAAAGTATGTTGATTGATCTAAAGCAAATACTACGATATGCTTTCTGTTAGAATTACACCACCAGTCTTTGGGAGGCAGAGCCTTATGGGGTCGAGTGATACCAAAACCTTCATGTTTATAGCTTACAGTAAATCCTACCTGTGCCTTAAACCACATCAGCAATTCTATGTGACATAACTGAAGAGCTAGATGTGGTTTGAGGCAGAGATGTACAAATGTACACACACACACACACACACACACACAAAAGAGAATCTGAGATAGACCTTTATTAGACGTTAGCTTGTTTGGAGATTTAGTACAAAGCTAAAGAAGCAAATGTCAGACACCAAACATGTCTCGGCTCATCAACCTCAATAGGGTCAAAGGGAAAATTGTGTAAACGTCCCTTTTTTTTTCTTGTCAAACTGTTCCTTTAATTTAAGATTATTCTTTCTGAATAATACATGACCTGAGAAGACCATTCTTGCTCTTACTTGAGAAGCTTAAAAGCATGCAATTATGAGGAGCTACTCTGAAAAAGACATGAATGGCGCTGGCCATTTTTTGCAGGAGAGGAATCAATAATCCACCTGCCTGCTCATGTGGAGATGCTTCTGCTGTCTGACGCTAGATCAGATCTCAGATGGGAGATAATGCTGAAGACAGGCTAGTTGTGTCAGAAAACTGATCCTAGATCTGCCGTCGAAGGAAAATGAGTCCATTGTGATGGCTCGGCCTTCCCACGAGCCTCCTCTTTCCCCTCACCCAGTCCACACCTGCCGCCTGCCGCCTTTGTCCCTCGGCTCGGGTTTTAGTTTATTCTTCTTTTCCTCCCTTTCCTTTTGTCTCAGGGGGAGGATTGACTTTTTTACAGGGTGGGACTGCGACCTGTATGGCTGTGAGATCTGAGACGACGATGCACGCTCCAGCTGTGAGGCTGCGGCTTCGTAATCGCGCACACACCACCGCAACAACACGGCCGCTCTGTACTTTCTCTTAGTCTGACATCTGAGAACGCTCAATTTCACTAAATGTAAGCTTCACCCAAACACGCACTCTCGTGTACACAGCCAGAGTGGAGCGGCGGCAGCCATGTTTGAAGTGGAACCCGTTGTTTTAGGACGGGTGTTTTGGACTGTCCACGAGATGGCACAGGGGGAAACAAAGGCTCAAACAGAGCACGAGGATTCAGGATTGTGCGTGTGTGTGTGTGTGTGAGGGAGAGAGAGAGAGTTTATGGGTTATAGAAAGGCCTGGGGGGTTTAGTTACTACCCTCCCTCACCCCGTGCCTCCTTTGTGGTGCCTGCTGTGGAGGAGTGAAGAGGTTGAAAGGAGGAAAAGAAGGGAGGGGGGAGAGTACTAAACACAGGTGCCTACATCTGTTCATCCCAAGCACAGATGCTCACACACTCGTTTTCCAGAGAGAGAGAGAGAGAGAGAGAGAGAGAGAGAGAGAGAGTTCTCCAAACTTTTATATTTTGTTTTTTCCCCCCTCTCAAACACGAAATACTCCTTGGACTGAAAATCTGGAGAAACTGTTACACGTTCTCTGAAGAAACCTACAAAAGAGCATTTTTCTTATCAAACAGGACGCAAAGGAGAACCTAATAACCCCCGAGAACCCTTTTTTATACGACTGCAGTATTTTTTATGGCAAAATAAAATTGGCCGACGACTCGTTTTCCCTGAAATTTTGTTGATCAGGGTTGCGTCAAGCATTCTAAAATGTCCTCCGGTTTGTCCATCTTTGGGGAACTTTTAAGGGAATCTATGTAGAACCCTGCAACAGAGGTTTTTCTTTTCAGAAAAACCAGAACATCTATCAGAAGCTAGATCCATTAACTATCCAAAAAAAAAAAAAAAAAAACTATGAGGAACCCTTTGTTTTAAAAAGTGTTTATCTGAAACTGAACCCTAATCCATTGGTCTACAAGGCTGGACCGTTGAAGACGAGTCTTTTTCCACTGTACATCTGACCAGTTTGACTGAACCTGTCTCCACTGTTTACTCAGATTGCTGTTCTTAGCTGACAGGACTGAAACCCAGTGCGCTATCCAGCTCACGCTTCGATTTTTGTGCGTTTTGAGCTGATTTTCTGCTCACCACGATTGCAAAGAGTGGTTTTCCATGCTTTTGAGTTACTCTAGACTTGGTCATTCTTCTCTGACCTCTCCCGTCAAGGCATTTCCCAAGCAGAACTGCTGCTCGGATGTGTTTTTTTTTTGTTTCTCGAAACAGTCTGTGTAAACTCTACACAGTGCGTGAAAATCCCAGAAGAGCAAACTGAAGCTCTTGACCTGCACCTGCATGATTGTGCTCTGCTGCCACACGATTGGCTGCTTAGATAACGACATGAACGTGCAGGTGTACATGCGTTCCTAATAAAGTGTCGAGAAAGGAAAGGCAGCAAAATGATTGGTCCAAAAATTCATTTTTAGCCTCCTACTAGTTACACTGTATGTTAAAGACAGCATCTGTACCTCCAAAACGTTCTCTGCTTTGTGATTTTTGTTTGCATAGTGGAGATTTTTCCAGTGTCCTGATGAAATCCCACAATGCACAGCAACAAATTAGTGTTCAAACCATACAGCGTAGGGAATGCTGAGTAGCTGTAATGCCCGGTGCACTTTACAGTAAATAGGGAGTAGGGAATAGGGAAGATCGCGCCAAAGAGTCAATACGTGAGAGTCGTCCCTGGAGCCCGCCGGAAGCAGATGTGTTTTGATCCACGCAGGCACGCGGCTCACACCCACAAACAGACGCACACCCAGACTCACGCCACGCTCTCTATCTCACTATACACACACGCACACACGTACACACAGGGGAAAAGAAGGGGGAGTCTGTGTAATTATTGAATGATTGGACCCCCAGGGGCCCCCTTTAGAAGAAGCTCAGTGAAGCTGTGGCCATCGTGTCCATGGCTACCGTGCATGACAATGAGCTCGCACTGAGGCCGGGGTGGGCCGGGGAAGGGGGAGGCAGGGGCCCGCGTGTCGACTGCTCCTCGCCCCTAATACCCGCCCCCCACCCCCACCCCCACTGCCCGGACAGCTGCTCAGAAGTAACACGATCTGTACCACAGGTAGCTTGCAAAAACACACATACACGTGTCCTACACTAAATTAATGAGTATGTGGAAACGAGAGGGTGACAGGCGTGTGCTTGGTACCATGCAAGTTACATTAGTCTAAATCATGGCTAGACTTTTATGCGGGGAGAAAAAAAAAAAAAGGTTCATAAAACTGAATCGGGGGTGCCGCTATATATGAGGTCAGATTGTGATGTCACTAAATAAACTCCATGGATTTGGACCAATCACATGCAGGATTAGAGGATGCTGTGATAGATAGTGCTAATGTTGTTATCTAGCTAACCTAAGGCGATGTTAATGATAAACAAACATTATTTTTGAGTACTGTTTTGCTACTGTAGATACAGACTGTGATATTCGGGATGGCAGGAGGACGTGGGGTGTTTCTAAATTTTTATATTTGTGCATATATTTCGAACCTGGCCTTTTTTTATTGCGGGTAAATATACACTCTCAGAAATAAAGGTACCATTTTCCTTGTTGCTGTGATGGTACCACCAAGGGTACATATTGGGTCGCTTTAGAATGTATCTTTATCCGTCTAAAAATAATTTAAGGTACATAAATGGACGTTAAGGACAACTGATGTACCTTGCTTTACTTTAAAAGCGAATTAATACTTCAGCACATGCACCTTCCCACGTAAAAGATATATAGGCTACTAAATGCACAAAAGATGTACCTTTGACAGTACCACAACACTGAAGAGGAAAAGTATAGCTTGGTGTCTTTACTTCTGAGAGGGTATTGTTTTGCTACAGGCTACTGAAATCCCTCTAAAGTCAACTTGTGAAAGATGTGAGCGAGTCCGTTAGCGGTTAACTAGCCGACTCGCTGTGTTAGCTCATAGTAGTGAGATCGGCTTGGCAGGAGGACATTGGGGGATTATTGATCCTTGCTTGGACAAATGCAAGCTAGTCCACCAGCAGTTAACTAGCAGACTAGCTAATGTAGCTTATCTTAGTGAGATGATGAAATGGCAGGAGGACATGTGGGCGTTTCTATATTTCATACTTATGCATATTCATAGATCCTGGGCGTTTTAATGAGAGTAAATATGTCGAGATGTCCCTAGACCATTTTAGTCATTTTGTTTTCACTAGAAAACAAGCAAACAAACTAACAAACAAACAAACGCCTACCTTATTCTACATAAATGTTTAATGCTTTCTCTTCATGACGTCATCGTCACTACTGCATGTTCTACATAAATCTAATCCGGTGTAATGCTATTATTCTGTCGTCCTCTTTTACGTTAGAGATCCATCACCCTATCGCTATGCGCTATAACTCTTAATAAATAAATAAATAAATAAATAAATAAATAAAACCCTCAGTCTGTCCGACACTTTTCATTGGCCGTCTGCGCGTCGCGCGTGTCAAACGCGTCAAACGCGACTCGCCTCGCGTATTCCACCGAGTCGGATTCCGCAGCTCGCGCTCAGTCCGATCGATAGGTCACGATGCTACATCACAGCCCCTAATTGAGGATCCGACCCCACCCACCACCACGCGACCTTAATATGATCGATCCCGTGTGAGACGCGCGCGGCTTACGTTCCCACGGCCGTCCCATGTGGCCTGCGCTCCGCTGGGACGGCGAAACTTCCAGGCTTCACCCGCGCCATCTGGTCACGGGGCGGCCCATACCGTTACAGGGACCCTTCAAACGTGCTGCCATGTTCAGGAGCGGGAGGGGCTGGCGGGGTGGGCACGTGCGCGCGCCCGAGCGCGTGCGCGCCAACCGAGTACACACAGAGAGAGAGAGAGAGAGAGAGAGAGAGAATGAATGGTGTGTAGTCGGTGGCAGATGGCTTGTACGGCTCTGGTCGCGTCTTTAGGCGTACCGTATCCTTCCCCTCACCCGCCTTCCACTGACTACATCCCCCTCGAGGGCCTTCACAATCAATGACAAACGAAAGCATAAAGACAAGGAGAGAGAGAGAGAGAGAGAGAGAGAGAGAGAGAGAGAGAGTCATCTTGTGTTCTCAACACGTTCACTGTAAAAATCTGTCATTACTAGTTTATGTGAAAAAAAACAAAGAAAACTGACTGAACAAATGTTTATTTTTAAGGGCTCACTGGATTGTTTTAAACGATCTTTCTCTTCAACCTCGGTTATCTAATCTACACTTTTTTTTTCTTCTCCCCCCCCCCCCCCCCCCCCCCCCCCCCAGAGACCCATTTTGTCTTTTTGCTATGTTTACTGTAAAATTGAACATGTTCAGTTCACTCTGGGAAAATGGTGATGAACCAAAACAATTTAAGTTATAAAAGTTAGTAATAAACTAGTAATCAGATTAAAATTGAACGTAATGTTTGTTTACTGAAAATGTTTTAAACCTCATCACAACGTTAAAAATTTTCTCGTGTTCTTTTTCATGGTAAAAACAAAAAAACAAACAAAGCTCAATTTAAAAAAAGAAGAGTTTTTAAGTTTAAGTAAGACCGTCTGGTCTTTCTCCAATCTTCATCTGTCCAGTTCGGGTGAGTCTGTGCACACTTCCGGTTCTCGACTGATAGGACAGGAACACGATGTGGTCTTCTGCTGTCGTAGCTCGTCTGCCCCGAGGTTCCCAGTGTTGTTTGTTCCGAGATTTCTGCTTTTCATCAAGTTCAGAACTGCTTTTAACTAGACCGGACTGATCACTGGACTGTTTTTAAATTCCTACTCGTGCAGTCGTTGTTGTTATTTATTTTTATTTTCTTTGCATCTGGCCGCGATATATATTCCAGCAAATCCGCCAAAAAATATGTTAATTCACCAAAGATGACTGAATGAACACTGTATGTCTTTCATGGTCTTTCTTTGTCCCACAAGCTTCATATCTGGCCATTTGCTTACATCTACAAGATGCACACCTTTAATCTCAACCAGATGCCTTGGGAAAATTTCTGGCGGGCTTTCTTTAAAAAATATACAGTGCTAATAGTGCACCTCCTATTTGTATCTGAATTTATATCAGTTTAGAACAATTATCTGTCCACTCAAAATATAATGTCTTCATGTTCGGCTAGTCTGTAGGTTACAAAATGACTAGCCACTTAGCATAATTGCTTGCAGAAATGATGTACAGTCATTTTCACAGATCTCTTGGACTAGTTCAACCATCATTATGCCATTTTGGAAGATACCCTTATCCAGAGCGACTTACATTTATCTCATTTATATAACTGAGCAGTTGAGGGTTAAGGGCCTTTCCCAAGGGCCCAACAGTGGTAACTTGGCAGTGCTGGGGCTTGAACTCCTGACCTTCTGAGCAGTAACCCAGAGCTTTTAACCACTGAGCCACCCCTGCCCTATATCCTTATATGAAGCGTTTGATTTTACTATCATGCTACATACCTACTAAAACAATGAGCACCAGTTCCTCTGCTTTCCTGACCCCCCCCCCCCCCCCCCCAAAAAAAAAAAAAAAAGTTCAGGTTTATAGTTATAGAACTCAGTTCTTCCCATCACTTCTCTCTGTCACGCAACAGATCTTCTAATCCCTGACAGGACTGCCTCAAAGCTGCAGAGCTTATTTTAACTGAGATCCAGTTTCCTATAGACGTAGGCTACCAAGAAATTGTCATTTTAAGTAGAATAATCAGAATTTACAAACAAATTTGACACAAAAACCAGCCGTCCAAGAGGAGTTAACCACTTAACACACTATTAATCAGGCTCGTGGGTGGAGTACTATTTTCATAAAGCACTACGCTTTCATATGGTAGTAGCCCAGGATCATTTGTTTTTCTTTTATTTTTTCTTCTGGCGGTGCCTTTATCCCTGCTGTCCTGTTTGTAACCGAGCAACAGCTCTCAAGCCTTTTCTCAATCCCATCTTTCGCTCGGGAAAAAAAACCCAAAAAACGTTGTGATGTCAGAATGCGAATGAACTCAGCGGGCATATCTTAACAGTGATGCAATTTGTCTCGCTTGTGCTTGGTTACTATAGACCGCATGGCAAATAGCTTTTTGTACTAAAGAAAATCACACTTAAATGAATGATCAAATTAAGAACCCCCCCCCCCCCCCCACACACACACACACACACAACCCACCACTACTATCACCGTCCACACACACATACCCATAGCCCCTCCACCACCAGAATTCTGCACACACACACACACACACACACACACACACACACACACACACAATTTCCTTTTGTACAGAGAAGTTCAAGAATAAAATTCTTTCTTGTGTCTGGCTGGAATGGAAAGAGGCACGGGTAGAAAAAGGGGGAACCAAAAACAAACACATATTTGTTTGGGTAAAGAAGTCCTGAGAAGAGAACCATAAGAAGCCGATGGAGTTGTTTTTCCCCCTGTGTGTGCAGGAAGGGGTGGGGTGAAGAGTGGGGGGGGGGGGGGGGGGGGTGTCCTGTAATTGTGAGACTGCGCTGGTGCGCATGCGCGGCCGGTGGGAGCTCGCGCACCCCGTTATATTGTAAGAGGGGGAGAGCAGGTGCTGGCCGAATTACCATACAGCTGAGCGCGCGGAGAGAGCAAACTTTACTCCAGCACCACACAATGGCGAAGTGCCCCGGGGATGGCCACGCGAGCCACACACACACACACACACACACACACACACACACGCTTCAGTCTCTTTTCTCAAAGTATCACACACGCGCATTGCTCGCGCGCGCACATACCCGCTCGCAAAAAAAAAAAGCAAAGAAAAACAAGTGGAGAATTTGGCTTCCATACAAATAATGCAAACTGTGTGTGTGTGTGTGTGTGTGTGTGTGTGTGCGGCTAAATTTCCCTCTGATGGCATGAAGGATGTTTTTCATCATAACAAATGCAACAGGAAATGACATCAAAGAGATGCTCTGATCATTTAATCGTGTTAATAGCTTACTCTTTTTAATATATATATATATATATATATATATATATATATATATATATATATATATGCTATACACATGACACAATATAAATAAATTTAAACATAAATTGTGCTAATCATCACAAATATTTACGATAAAAAAAAATAAATGCAACAACAAAAACTGCAAATACATAAAAGTAAGGTGGGTAAGATTTTTAAAAAAATAATAATGCAAAAATAGAAAGATAAAAAGAGCTGTGTCAATACAGCAGTGCTCCAGAGAGCACTCCAGGTTTAGAGCAACATCTAGGCTACATTTTTCTCCAAAACTAAACACACACACACACACACAGAGAGAGAGAGAGAGAGAGAGAGAGAGAGAGGAGCCGGTTGTAGCCGGGGTTTTTTTTCTTGGGGGGGGGGGGGGGGGGGGGGTTGTGGGGGGAGCCCCATCAGAAAGCGTGGGACAGATTGGGGGTGGTGGTTCATTAGCATAGTAGTACCCCGGCATGTGGCACCCCCATATAAAAGGTGCGTCCAGGCGGCCTGCCCCAGCAGAGCCCAAACGCAACGCGAGGAGAAAGACGGCCGAAAGAAAGGAGGCGCGTCAGGACACTGACAAAGCGCTCGGTTTGGGACCGAGCAAGAACGGAACTACAACTACACACAAACACACACACACACACACACAAGTTAATATAGGCTACACTCATGCCCCACCGGTTGTTTTTTTTCTCATGCAACTGAAGGAATTTGAGGATTATTTCTGTGGAAGCAACAAGTAATTTTTTGGGGAGCAAAGGAAGAGTTTGTGGATTTCTTGGCGTTCACTTTGGCATCAATGGGCACAAGAAGGTACTGAGAACAAACAACGGATGAATCAATCGGAGAGGAGAATCTGAGGAGCTCAAAGACATTCTTTTTTTTTTTTTTTTTTTTGGTTAAAATAAATCTCTATTTATTTATTTATTATTTATTATTCACCATGGGGCGCGTGCTTCTGTTGCTCTCCGTCGTGTGCATCTTGGCCAGCCAGGTAAATTTCCCACCATGAATCTCTATTTAACAGGTGCTGTGATGTTTTAATCCGGTTCCTATTGTATTGTTGGTGCTCTGTCTGTACGATTAGATTAGATTGTGATCAGACTAACATTTAAAGCATCCAACAACGAGTAACAGATTCAGTGTTATGTACTTTCTGTCACAGTCGATAATAAATACCTGTTGATCATTTTTGCACGTTTTCTTCCCCCTGAAGGCTTTGTGCTCTGGTGTTTTTGAGCTCAAGCTGCAGGAGTTTCTCAACAAAAAGGGCATCCAAGGCAACAGGAACTGCTGTAAAGGCGGACTAACGACGCCCTACCAGCAGTGTGAGTGCAAAACATTTTTCCGCGTGTGTTTAAAACACTACCAGCCCAACGCCAACCCGGAGCCGCCGTGCACATACGGAAGCACGGTCACGCCCGTCCTGGGCTCCAACTCTTTCCAGATCCCGGATACGTTACCCGACGGCTCGTTCACCAATCCTATCAGGTTGAACTTCGGCTTCACGTGGCCGGTGAGTGTAGCAGGAACTTTTTTTTTTGCTTTCCTTGTGATGCTCAGTGTTTATAGAGTAACTCATGAATAACACGTGATGTGCTTGGTGTATGGATTCTTTTCTGTCTGTACAGGGTACGTTTTCATTGATCATTGAGGCGGTGCACGCCGAATCCAAAGAGGATCTTACAACAGGTAAGCACTTGTTTCCATAAAAATAATAATAATAATAATAATAATAATAATAATAAAAACTTATTTCCGGTCCATAAACCATTTGAATGTTTGACTGAACAGTCAACAGTCTATAATGTTTATGCAAATAAACAGAAAACCCAGAGCGCATCATCAGCACCATGGCTACGCAGAGACACCTGACGGTCGGAGAGGACTGGGCTCAGGACCTGCACAGCGCGGGCAGAACCGAGCTCAAGTTCTCCTACAGGTTCGTCTGCGATGAGCACTACTACGGAGAAGGCTGCTCGGTCTTCTGCCGACCCAGAGACGATACTTTCGGCCATTTCACCTGCGGGGAGCGCGGAGAGATCATCTGCGATGCCGGATGGAAGGGCCAGTACTGCACGGAGCGTAAGTACCAGACCAGACAGGTTGAAAACAAACAAACAAACAAACAAACAAACAAAAACGCAAACCATCCCGTCATTATTGTTTTAATAGTTATAGACTCTCACAAGGGGTTGAAAGAGTTAATCTGATTGGATATTTATAGTTTATAAACTTATGATTGTCTGATTTTTTTTATGTGAATGTAATTGTGTACAAGTATTAGTTTTCAGTAATAGGCTACTCAAGTCTGCAAATCTGCTGGGGGAAAAGCTTCAGGAGGGGTTTGTTTTGTCGGTTCGGTTAAAAGCGGTTACTTTTTCCTTTTTTTTTTTCTTTTTTTTTGGTGGAGAGGGATAAAAAGGACCATTTATTTAATGAATACTGAAGGGGGAAAAAATACCACCCAAACTTAACGGTTAAGGGGCGACTTGTAGTTTAGATACTCCCCCTTACTCCCCTCCCGACTTTCACAACACCACTTGATTTATTCAAGTCGGGGGAAGGAAAGTTCTTTTAGTTATTTATTTATTTATTTATTTTTTTGTCGGAATAATCTCACGCGTGCCATAAATTTACATGCCCGAGTCTGATTGGTCGCTTCCTGAGTGGGCAGGGCGCTGATTGGCTGGCGAAGGGGCGGTATTGTTCGAAGTGGGCAGCTGCCGGCAGCGCGTAGACAATGGAGCAGCTGTCGCGCGCTGGCTGCGCGCACACCAGCTGTCCACTCTTATCTTCACTGCCCGGAGACACTGGAAGAAAAAAAAAAGAGTGAAGAAGGAGGACAAGAAAGAGAAAAAAGTTTTTTGACCCACAGGGAAAAGAAAGACAGAGAGAGAGAGAGAGAGAGAGAGAGAGAAGGGGTAAAAAAAAAAAAAAAAAAAAAAAAAAAAGAGACCCCTTGTTTGTCAGGTCTCTCATTGTCCTCATTTGTTAAGCAGAATCTCTTCTACAGTGCTAAGAAGATTTTAGGATTTTAAAATGAAGAGTGTAACAGCTAATAGGTTTAGTGACCCCTGTCCTTTAAGACAAAACGAATTACTCGGGATTTAGCGTGTTTAAGTTTCTAGTCTAAGTATGTAATCTATAGCCTACTAAGAGCATATGGCTACGGCATTGTGGTCCTAATGTGTCCGTTTGTCTGTTTTTACAGCGATCTGCCTCCCTGGATGTGATGAAGAGCATGGCTTTTGTGAGAAACCTGGAGAGTGCAAGTAAGTAAGCCTGAATCATAATGATAGTGTATGGGTTCTAAACGATTGGATTCTAGCCCGTACGCTGAGCAAAATATTCTGCATGTTGGTTATGTCCCTTTTCTGGTTTACAAACCTAACTCTGTTTGTTCTTTGAACGCGTAACAGGTGCAGAGTGGGCTTCAAAGGCCGATACTGTGACGAGTGCATTCGTTACCCAGGATGCCTTCACGGGACGTGCCAGCAGCCATGGCAATGCAACTGCCAGGAGGGATGGGGTGGCCTTTTCTGCAACCAGGGTAAGAACAGAAACAGAAAAACAAACATACGTAGAGAGAAATATTAGAGGGGAAAAAACAACAATTGCGTCTTAATAAACATTTTTTTTTAAACGACTCGGTACAAAAATCCCAGGAAAAGAATGACTAGGCAGAACATAGAAAGAGAAGAAGTGAAAGGATAAGCAGAAGATGCAAGACGTAATAGACAGCAGCTGTCCAGCTGCTGGTCAGCCATGAGCTGCTGTTTTGATCACACTAATCCCCGTTTGTTGCACACGTCTTTCTTTCCCTCCAGATCTGAACTACTGCACGCATCACAAGCCCTGTCTGAATGGAGCCACTTGTAGCAACACTGGTCAAGGCAGCTACACCTGTTCCTGCCGCCCGGGATTCACTGGCACCAGCTGCGAGATCGAGGTCAACGAATGTGCTGGGAATCCATGCCGCAACGGAGGGAGCTGCACTGTAAGTTTTTACACTCACATTACAGGCTTTAGAGGACTCCAGTGTAAACTTAAATACACATTAAATCGACACCTGTTGTGCGTGTCAGTCACTGTACAAGTTTTACATAATAAAACAGAACTCCATCCAATCTATGACGCGTTGTCGCTGGTCGCAGTTTTCAAGTCAAGTGTTTCCTTTCTTATCCTGCATTAATGTCATGTTATCTTCCAGGACCTGGAAAATACCTACACCTGCGCCTGTCCTCCGGGTTACTATGGCAAAAATTGCGAACTCAGTGCCATGACTTGTGCAGACGGTCCGTGTTTCAATGGGGGACGCTGTGCTGATAACCCTGATGGTGGCTACTTCTGCCAGTGTCCCACGGGTTATGCCGGCTTTAACTGTGAGAAGAAGATCGATCACTGCACATCTGGGCCTTGTTCAAATGGTACGACTGGTTGTTTGATGTCAGAAAACGATAGCCTGAATTTTACACCCTTGTGAATAGTTATCATCATGTCTGAAAAGAACTGATCCTAGACAAGTATTCTTACTTTGGGATGCTTAACAAACATGGGTAGTCTGGTTTTACCGTTTGGCTGTTAAAAAAAGCCAGGTAAACAAATTGCTCTTGTGTTTTTAACAATTATTCGATGTTATATTTGATTTCTTTACGCTACAGGTGCTCGGTGTGTGGACCTAGTGAACTCATACCTGTGCCAGTGTCCTGAGGGTTTCACCGGGATGAACTGTGACCGTGTCAGCGATGAGTGCTCTTTGTTCCCCTGCCAGAACGGTGGTACCTGCCAGGAGGGTGCCAACGGCTACACATGCACTTGCCCACCTGGTTACACAGGACGAAACTGTACCTCACCTATCAGCCGCTGCCAGCACAACCCGTGCCACAACGGCGCCACATGCCATGAGCGTAACAACCGCTATGTTTGTGCCTGTGTGCCTGGTTATGGAGGACGCAACTGCCAGTTCCTGCTTCCAGAACGTGCATCTCAGGCTGCCAGTGACATCCCGTGGACGGCGGTGGGCTCAGGCGTATTGCTGGTGCTTCTGCTGATTGTGGCATGTGCTGTGCTGGTGGTATGTGTGCGATCAAAGGTGCAGCAGCGGCGTAGGAGCCGTGAGGAAGAAGTGGCGAATGGGGAAAGCGAGACTATCAACAACCTCACGAATAACTGCCACCGGGATAAGGACCTCAGCGTCAGCGTGGTGTCGGGATTGGCACCAGTCAAAAACATCAACAAGAAGATAGATTTCCATAGCGAGCACGACTTGAGCTCCAACGCAGAGAAGAGCTATAAGTCAAGGCACCAAGCCTCTGACTACAACCTCGTGCAGGAAGTGAAGTACGAAGTCAAACACGAGGTGAAGCTGGAGCATATTGGGAAAGAGACAGCAGCGAAGGAACTGGCCGATAGCTGTGAGGACGTGAAGTGCCAGAGCTTGCAAGACTCTTGCGAGTTTGAAGAAAAACGCAGAAAACGCTTGAAAAGGTGAAAATCAAAAAATCTTTCGGAGCCACGTTATATCTTTACCGCTAAATGTTACCGGCGATACTAACGTCTTACTTATCTCCTTCATTCACAGTGACGCGTCAAAATATTCCGAGTCGAGATGCTCCGAGTCCAAGTTCTCAGAGTCGAAGTACTCTGAATCAAAGTATCCCGAGTCGAACTATTCCGATTCGCTGTATTCCGAGTCAGCATGCGCATCCGCATGTGCATCGGCATCCGTGTCGGCGTGCGTCGACACCAAATACAAGTCCGTCATGGTCATGTCGGAGGAAAAAGATGAATGTGTAATTGCAACCGAGGTGAGTATCAAATAATAGGACAAGATTCATTCATAGACAGCATGTTCTCCTTCTCCTTACCTTACAGTTTCCTGTAACTAATGGCAACCTTGTTTCCTTTTCCCTTTCGTCAGGTGTGATTGGCCTCAAGGAAGCCGATGCTCATTGGGTGCTATGGAGGACGTTTTGAACTTCCATAGAAAATGCTGCTGCTCAAAACCTTAGGTGGAAATGTCCCACCTCGTGATTACTGCTGCTGAGAAAGTAGGACTGATTTAACTGATATTCAGGGTGAGCTGGTTCTCTGTTCTGAACGAATCACAGGCAAATGACGGCCTGTAGGCTTGGAAACGTCCTGAATTGAACAGAGGAGTGGTCGCAGAGAGTTTACCACCCCTCTTTCAAACGTATCTGTAAAATTTACCTGTAAAGCCATTTTATAAAGGTGTTGGACAGTGTGTGTCCATTTCGATACTGTTTAGATTTATGACGCGAAATACGAAAAGGAAAAAAAACGAAAAAACAACAAAAAAAAAACGTTCGGAAGAAGTAGGAATTCGAGGAAACGTATCGCAATGTTCCGCCGCGTGGTGTGCGGTACTGTGGCAACATTGTGGCAAAGTTTTATCAATATTTTTGGCAACATTTGCTGTATTTTTTTCGCCAATTTCTCCAATGCCCACACAGGTGCTATTGCTGTGCCCAGAGAATGCACCAAACGTGAACGATGTTAAAGAAGAGTAGATTAAGATTAAGAAATGTATCACAGCGTTCTTGCCAATGTCCATCTCGTGGATTCTATGGCGACGTCGTGGCAACGTTTTTGCAATATTTTGGCAACATTTGCTGTTTTTTTTTTGCCAGTATCTCCAAGCCCCACAAGTCAGTGTGCGAGACCACATCAAAACGGTGGATGTTTGGCCATACTGGCCTGTCTTTCACTAGGTTCAATGGTGCAAGATGTCATATTCTGTCACATGACCAGTGGAGACTGTATGTATTACTTGATCACTGTGTAAATGGGAGAAGAAAAAAAAAATAAGTGCGCAAACAAAAAACAAAAAAAAAAAACCCTCTAAGTCTTCCGAGCCTCCACTTCTTTTTTGTAATAAGGTTTATATGGTTTTGTATAAGTATGTAATTATGTTCCGTCATGAAAAAAGCATTTGTGTTAATATGAATAATATCCTAAGTTGTTTGTTTTGCTCGTTTCTTTATTACAAAATGTGTATGATTTAAGTTAATTTATTTTATTTAAGTTGTATTTCGAAATTTTTTGTAAGGTTTTTAAGATTATTTAAGTTCTTTCTTAAGTTGTACTCGTTATTCGCAATGGCACTTCGGGTTGCTGGGATGTTTCAAGATATTATTATTTAAGAGGATTGTAAAAAGAATGTTATTAATGCTATTGTTGTTTTATTTTGTTCCCGTTTTGTCTTTGGTTTTCGTTTTCTTGAGAAGGATTTAGCCTAAATTATTTTTCCAAATAAAGAAAAATATGAAATATTAAAGAAGGCTTGAACTGTTGCTACGTGTGCACTTCACTTACGCCAATCTGTGTACTTGACTCGGTGCCTAAGACGAACGTGATGTTACAGATGATGAATACAGGTGACAATACAGAATCATTGGTAGAAAGATCACAAATTATGAAGTAATAGATGAACCGAGCGTGAACAAATCATGGACAAAAACATTTCCCAAAAGCAAGAAAGATTTTTTCATTCTCAATGAGGTAACACACTTTTCTAGTTTGTACTTATGACATCTGCGGTTCATCTGTGGTAACCTCGTCGGAACTCTTTTTTTTGGGGGGCATTTTATAGCTGTTAGTCGGTTTTCTCCATGTTATTAGCGGTCCTTTAGAGGAATGGGTGGATGGATAGAGGGAGGGGGGTGTTCAGTCCTTTTGATAGGGATGTGAACAGAGCTAATCATTGCCATCTGCTGCAGCCTCCTGCTCACCCCATACCGAGTCATTCAAACCCCATACAGTCCTCCCTCTGGCTCGGCCACACATATTACACAGAGACCATGGCTTTGAAAAACATGGCAAAACGGACCAATTATACCGACAACTCTGTCAACAAGAGTAGAGCAAGAGAAACCATTCTGAATTTTTTATCGGCTAGGGGCTTGAAGAGAATTATGTTAATAACCGAACCTACAAATTGTGCAAGGAGCAGTACGAAAACTTTGCCTTTCACATCGCTGTACTACTTCAACAATGCCACGTCGCTAATCTGAAAGCACACACATCTTCATTTTCCTTTCGATTCCAGACTTTTCTGCAATGAAATGAAAAAGTCATGGTTGGTTTTAGATCAGTGCTAGTTAAAAGTTGTTTAGGACATAGTGAAAGTAATCATTTTTGAGCAGGTCTCTTACGACGGCCATGAGTGGGACTCTGGGGAGTAGGCGGCGTCATGCACAATGCTGCACTGGACAATGGCGCAATACAAAAGGGCAACATTTGGGAGTGCCAGTGTGTGTCTCTGAATGGATGGATGAGGGGAGGAGGGATGGGATGCGATGGCGAGTTGGGGGCTGTGGGGCAAAGAACGACAGATGTTGTCTGTCCTCCTGAGTCAAAGCGCCCTGCAGGCAGAAAACACCAGCTAGACCCCACATGGCCAAGGAAGATAGAGACAATGGAAATACTTTAAGTTTGGGCCAAGCTCATTTTTCTCCGCTCTGCTAACCATGCTTGAATTACTTTGGGGCAAACTTTGCATAACTTTACTTTGCCCTACTTTTTATTATTATTTATCTCATGTCACACCTTTATATACCAACTTATAACCTACTCCTTACCTTACATTACAGTATCATGTTCGATTGTCAGTCCTAAAATTTGCCTTAAAAGAATAAGCTAAAAAGTCAGACATTTTAACTGCAAAACAAACTAGGATTTGAGGAACATACGTGATCCCCCTATTAGCACGAATGACTTAGCTGACTCGACGGAAAACTGAGCCGGGAATGAGAAGGTTTGCTCTGTGATCTCATTGCAATTTAATGAGCAGATCATGTGGTGTCCTCGGGGAACTGACGGTAACGCTATAACCCCACATAACATGGACACCAAAAAAAGTAAGGCAGTGCTCAAATAGTCAAAACTTACAGTCAATTACCATCTGCCACGTTTTAGCAAAAAACCACTGTGTCATGACTTGAAATGTGCAACGGATTAAAGAAGGCCTGAACATAAAAGACGTACGAATAAGGAAGGAAAGAGTGTTTCAAGGAGCTAATCGGTTTCAGACAGTACAGGGAGAGGGAGAAAAAAAACCCCAGGAGGTATGAAGACAGAAGTGAAAAAACAAGGAGCAAGGCAGTGGCAGCACAGGACATGATGAAAAAGTCATGAGTAGAGGCCGAGTCTAGCTTATGTTACACTCTGACGCGTCTAAAGTAATGAACGAGAGAACAGGAGGTGCAGGGATGGAGAGAAGAAGGGAAAGGATAAGACTCTGGCAAGTTTGACAGGAGACTCTTCGATGTGAGGGCTGCTTCTTAGCAGTGAGTACATGCTCTTCCTCTCTGTGTGGTGTATATTGTAGAGCCTAGAGCCTATATATATATATATATATATATATATATATATATATATATATATATATATATAGTAACCATTCTGTCTTGCTATTTGTGTGCTGCTTACTGTATTAGAATGTCTTCGTTTGATCAGTGCCTTAATCCCATTGTTTTAATAATGTGTTTAAATCTTTAGCTGTTAATTGAATTTGTTCGTTCGTTCATCGCGCTTGATTAATGTGCTTAGTGTAACCATTGGCATGAACCCCATCTGACCTTTGAGCTCTGAGGGACCGGTGTAATTCCTGATTCGCATTAAAATATCCTGTTTCTGCTAAGGATCCTACTAAGATTGCACCCTGTCAAACGACAACGGATTCTCTCTCTTCACCTCGTTAACCTAAATTATTCACTCCTGGCTGGATTATGTCACATTTTAACAATCAGCCAGATTAAGGTGTAGTGTGCTTAACGATCAGCTGTCTTGCTGTAGTAGCGTTCCTGCTGTGCTCTTCCTCTTGGCCTTGAAATAAGATGACTGAACTGAGACTGTGTGACCAAGGCTAGATGTTACCGGTAGATTTTTATCTTTTGTTA
This sequence comes from Ictalurus punctatus, assembly GCF_001660625.3. Classification (NCBI taxonomy): domain Eukaryota; kingdom Metazoa; phylum Chordata; class Actinopteri; order Siluriformes; family Ictaluridae; genus Ictalurus; species Ictalurus punctatus. The sequence continues at coordinate 17,696,433 of NC_030441.2, read as the reverse complement.
TCCGGGATTCTTACTTTATAATTCATTCTTTGATTTCGTTTTCTGTTCTCTTACAGACTCTACTAAGAGCAAGGACTAAGGAGACATGCATCGGTCACTAATCAAAGATAACTGAAGATACAGCGTTGAGTGCAAGCGACTCCAGAGGGAGGAGAGCGTTTAAATGAGATCTCGAGATACTAGTCCTGTATGGAAGGCCACGTGTATAACCAGTGAATACTTCTACAACCCTTCTTCGAATGTGGAGAGCTTTCTAGAGAATGACTCAACTTGATTCTCCTCTGCAGCGTTCCGACCGCCGTTCCGAGATGGACTCGCGCAGTAGAAACACCAGCAGAAGGAGCAGTGTCAGTCAACGCACAGGTGAGATGGGATATACCTGTGCAGGCTTAAAAATGGATTTTTAAATATTGTTTGTTTAAGCATAATCAAGTCTTTTTTTTTTCGCACTCCAGTCATAAGATAATGGTATTAAACTGGTAACTATTTCTAAATTAGACATCTAATCATATGTAAAATGCTTCCACATTGGATTACCCTGATGCTGACCTATCGAGACATATGTAGAAAACATAAAAATGTTTTTTTTAATGAGTTATTAGTAATAGGAATATTTATAAGGGCAATATATTGTCAATACTGACATTTAAAAAATAAACCATTCATAATAAATTCAGTTTATCTTGGTTCAGCCATGATTTGTGTATTGATAGTGGTCAAAAATGCTTTGAGACCCATTCACGCAGCTTTGATCTGGAGATAACATGTAAATATGCGAGTTATCACCATTGTATCATCCATTGTAAAGGTCAGAAAAGGTGCATCACATGCATTATGCATTGTGTTGGAAGCACTGTATCAGTTACAACACCTTTTTTCTCTAACAGAACCAAAAAAAGAGAGGGATCCAAGCAGCACTCGTGCCATTTTTCAAAGAGCCAACCGCTTCCTGTCCCATGACCGAGAACTGCCAAATGACAGCCCTCCTGCTCCTGTGCGGTACTACGAGAGAGGACACCCTCTTCCCAGCAACAGCAGTCCTGAACGCAAAGCCACCATTCCGTTCCGAAACCCCGAACTGGGCCTTCCGTCCTACAGGAGGCGCCATGACACACTTAGCAATGAAGCCATGAGTGGCCTCTCTCCTCTACGCTGCATGACCTATTCGAACTTCAGACGTGGTGACAGTCAGTCACGTGCAAGCCCTCGTTCATGTAGCCCAAGGTCCACCAATGTTTCTCCGCACAGGCAATTCCATAGCTCCTCCCACCGCAAAGGCTCGACCTCCCATCTTCATGCGAGCTCTCGCACTTCATCCAAACGAGCTTCTCGAAAATGCAGTCCAGCTACAAGACGAGCCTCCGTGGGCTCACAGATGCACTCCCCCTCTCAAATATCTGCCTCCAACAGATATACAGATTCATCAAGCCACTCCCAAAAGCGAAGTCCTTCCCAGAGTTCCCATGGCCAACACAGTCTGGACTCAGAAAAGCTGTATCGCAATCTACAATCAATTGCTAGTTCAGCAGAGTCAGACTCCTCGCAACAGGGAAGAAATGGTTGGTCAAACAGGTCTAGGTCCAAAATGGCAACTGATAGTAATCGTTATGAAAATGGCAGAAGCAGCCGCAACAGTGCTTGTAACAGTCGGAAAAGTGGACGCAACACTGGTCGCAACAGCAGAGATTTCTCACCACCAGGTAGTGAGTACAACAGAAGCCAATTTTCACCAAAAGGAAGTAGTCATATGAGTGGGTATAACAGCCGCAACGGCGGTCGCAACACAGGCTCTAACAGTCACGACAGTTCACCTCCTCGTAGAGATTATGATCAAAATGGTCATAGCTCAAGAAGGGATAGAAAACAAAGCCATTACAGAGGTGACAAAGAGCGACCATTATCGAAATCATCCACATCAGACAGACACTCCAGAACAGATCTTATTCAAGCACAGGGGTCCTGGCATGGAAAAACACAGTCTCCTTTGAGTCCACCTTCCCCAGAGTCATCGCACAACATCTCGCCATCAAAGGAATCCCAAGTTGAAGCCACAAAAACAGACAACCAGACCACTGAGAGAAGCAGAAGCACCATTCGACGTGGTCTGGAGGCACTGATACTCTCTGAAAACACAAGATCTAAGAGCCAGCCACCTGTGCCAGAGATGACAATAGAAGACTATGTGGTCATAGCTGATATTCCCAGAGTAAATCTGTATCCAGAAGAAGATGAGGCAATCGTAGTGAGAAGGAGGCCTCAGAGTCGCAGTCCACGTAGAGACAAACAGCACAGGTCAGAGAGACAAGGGCCTTTTTCCACTGCAGTACCAGAATTTCTGTTACCAGAAACCTGAACGTGAATTTTCCCATTGGCCAATGTAGTCAATTACCTTCGGTTTTGGTTGTATATTTTTGGTACCTGCTCCAGATCCATCAGTGACCCTTTTTGTCAGAAATTACATCGATATAACCAATAAGGAGACATTAACCATGGTATCATTGGGCGTCATAACGGTGAAGCAATTGCTTTTAATGTTTTAATATCAATGTGGCCACTCATGTCTTTCTTGAAGTTGGTCAAAAATAAACGAAAACCCTCAATTCTGCTGGTTGCCGTTTGGTCAAATCCTTGTTTTTGAATATGCAGTGGAAAAAACGCTTAGAGAGGAAGAGACAGTCGAATTTCCAGAAAAAAAACTCCATCTTTATTAATATTTTCTCCTCCTGCACTCTCCGCTACAGAGAAGAGAGAGAAGGCCATGGCGAATACGTAGAGCCGGAGGAACGAGGGAGAGGGAGGGAGAGAGGGCGAGACCGCCGTGAGAGGGAGAGGAAACGCCATGACAAGGACACGGGAGGCTCATCTGAAACCAACAGCACCGTCTCAGACATTACACAGGTTTTACAGGTGAAAAACTTGTCACCTTTTTTCACAATGCCACTCAAATGGACTATTAATGATGCTAGTTTCATTCCAATACTTCACACCTTAATCTTTACATAAGATGCATGAATATATATCACGTCTTCTTTTTTTTTACATTTCTGATACGATGCTGATATCAGAGCTGGTATATCAATGACAAGCACAGGTAACTGACACGGTGAGGTGACGACGAGGAAACTCCACAAAACCTCCATCTCAATAGGATTGATCTCAAATTGACACACCCCCCGGGAAAACTATGCGAATCGGCGAAATCGCAATCGCACGAAATAGTTTCGCACGCACTTTCGCGGTGATGTTTGTTGGTAAACGAGACCTTTTAGCCGTACTCGTATTCGACGCACGTCAACCGAAGACGGCTTTGACCGAATGCGCGTCACAAGACGCGTCACGGCCCGAATCCGCGGGAGATCCGCAGCAATTCCGAAAAATCGCAACGGCCTCCGAATATCGCAGGGTTTCCTTACTTTTGAGTCGATTTCTGCGATCGCCAAAATCGCAAAACCCTGAAGGGACTGCCTCAAAAACAAGAGTGTATTGCATATTTCCGGAAAAAAGTTGTTCTAGCGTGTCTTTCGTGAATTGCAGAGAGGTCCAGCGAAGAAAAAAAACTCTTTAAATGGACATGAGGGAAAACAGTGTGACCCACCATTGATTCAGGTAACCTTTAGAGAGAGAGACAGAGAGAGAGAGAGAGAGAGAGAGAGAGAGAGAGAGAGAGAGAGAGAGAGAGAGAGAGAGAGAGAGACAGAGAGAGAGGGAGAGACAGAGAGAGATACACAGAGAGAGAGATACAGAGAGACAGTGAGAAAGAGAGATAGAGATACACAGAGAGAGAGAGAGAGGGAGAGAGAGGGAGAGACAGATACAGAGAGCGAGAGACAGAGATACAGAGAGAGAGACAGAGATACAGAGAGACAAAGAGAGAGAGAGAGACAGATACACAGAGATACAGTGAGAAAGAGAGATAGAGATACACACACACACACACAGAGAGAGATACAGAGAGATACACAGAGACAGAGAGAGAGATACAGAGAGATACAGAGACAGTGAGAAAGAGAGCTAGAGATACACAGAGAGAGAGAGAGATACAGAGATATACAGAGAGATACAGAGAGAGAGACAGATACAGAGAGACACAGAGAAAGAGAGACAGAGAGGAAGAGACAGAGGGAGAGACACAGAGAGAGACAGATACAGATACAGAGAGAGAGAGAGAGAGAGAGAGAGAGAGAGAGAGAGAGAGAGAGAGAGAGAGAGAAATTGAGAGAGACAGATACACAGAGACAGTGAGAGAGAGAGAGAGAGAGAGACAAATTGAGAGAGACAGATACACAGAGAGAGAGAGAGAGAGAGAGAGAGAGAGAGAGAGAGAGAGAGAGAGAGAGAAATTGAGAGAGACAGATACACAGAGAGACAGTGAGAGAGAGAGAGAGAGAGAGAGAGAGAGAGAGAGAGAGAGAGAGAGCATGAAATGGGAGGTTTTGGTGTCCAGTTTCAGTTTCAGCCAGAGCTGTCTCACTATGCACCTTGCAAAATGAGCTACACGCAGGTAAGTGTCTTTAGAAAGCTAAATAAAAGCAGGTATGACAGAAATTCGTTAGCCCTTTAGACATTGAGGGGAGACATTAATGGCGTTTGGGCTAACGGTTTTACGATTCGCGCCACTAGCACGGAAGTCACGTGACTAGTTGTTCGAGACAACTGTGGCTGCGCTCCGAAAACGCAAGGTATGAATTCCTGTGCATTTTATTTATGTATTTATATTTGTTTTACGGAAGAGGCGAATAAAGTCATTGATAATCAACAAACTATTTAAAAAAAACAAAAAAACCTTAATCCCAAAGAGAAACACGCACAAATTATGTTATATCTCGATAACAAACCCGGAAAGATGCTTCGTGACGTTTAAAACCCGAGGATTTGCTGACACTAGATACTACACGGAAACTGAGTCGGCGCATAACACTTTCATCTCTTCCTGTTTCATGCCTTCAACCGGCTTACATTATTCAACGATGACGGTAAGTCCTTGAATTCATTTCATATTACATTACAAACATGATATGTGTAAGTGTGTGTGTGTGTGTGTGTGTGACTGCACGTGCGTGTAGGTGATGAAGGGGGCGTGTCTGATTGCCAGCAGGTGTTTTCAGCTCTAGGTGTGAACTCAAAAGTAGTGTGAATACAAAAGGTTACAAAATTGCACCATGTGTAGTGCATTATAAGGTCAACCACAGAAGGGAACCATATACGTTCTAGCATAGGCTACGGTCCTGAAACTGGGGACCCCAAGGTGTTCATGATGATTATTACGTGGCACTGGTGGAGATCACTACCAACCCTTATCAAAATTCACTCGCTCATTAAGCTTCAGTATACCTTTTATCCTGGCCAGGGTTCGTGGTGGACCCGGAACCTGTCCCAGGAACACTGGACACGATGCAGGATGGGACGTTAGTCTATCACAACGTAATAACGAGTTAATTTGTTATTATAGTTATAATAGCCGAACTGCCTTCACTTAAGTCCAGGTCAACACGACGTTTCTGGCGGACATATTTTTCAAAACATTACGTTACATTGTATTATCCTTCCTGTTAAGTCTGTGTAAACTCGACACAATCCATTAACATGTTTATAAATTGAAAGTATTTTCATTTTGCTATCATGTGCACGGCAGTTCAGTCGTTACGTTGCGTTTCATTCCGTTTCACCCAGGAGTCCCCGGAGGACGGGAGTTGGTTCTCTGGTGAACTGTTGAAGGTTAAACTAACAGTTGTGATGTGACTTTTCATTTACAGCTCAACTCTCTGGACCTTAAAAAGGGATGGATGTTCATGTTGGACAACTGCGCTGAAGTAAGATGATTTTCAGATTCCAAACAGAGAACATGGCCTACTATAGAATGTGTTTATACACAGCTAGTTTAAATACGACTACTGGTGATTTTTTATACATTCTCCTAGGGTATTATCTTCCTCGTGCTAAATAAACATTACGGATGTTTATCCTCTCCTCCTCACAATATGCCTCAAAAACTATTTCTCTCTGGTTTTTAGTGGAGAAAATATTGGTTTGTGCTGGACAGCTCTGGGCTGAAATACTATTCCAACCCTGATGCTGAGGAGGTGAGCTGAATATATATATATATATATATCTTTAATCTGATTGTGAACACTGTAATCACTACCTTTTTTTTAAGGAGTATCTAATTAAACGAGCAGTGAGGTAAATTTTCTGCAATGCTTTTTCCTTAAATGCAAATTAACCGTATCTATTGATTTGGTATAACCTAGTTGGGCTGCTGTTATCGATTTAAGATTATCATCCTCAGTACACGGAGATGTATTTAAAGCTCTATGGAACATCCAGATATCTGAAAGGAAGAAATTCTGGACAATATGTACTGTATATTGTAAAATCACTTCTCCAAGTTAGTGGAAAATGTGTTTTAATTACCGTCTCGTCTACTTTCTCTTGTACTGGAGCGTCGGGATGATGAATAAACCTCATTGTGTTGTTTATATTTAACAGAGGGATGGTCCAGTTGGAGAGATTGATATTTCACGCTGTCTGGAAGTGGTGGAGTTTGAAGCGGATAAGAACTATGGACTTCAGATACATGTAAGTGTTTCTGCTGCCCATGCTTTAGCACGGACATACGTTTTGGTACAAAATGAAATGCAAAAGTTTACACTCATTCTGAGGGGTCGGTAATTCTTACTAACTACAATGCACTGTTCTGTACAACATTACATTGGATTTAAGGAAAATGCTGTTAAGGCAGCCAACGATTTATGACGATATGACACGATTTAGAGCGGTTTTGATGCATTATGATATAAATACAATATGATTCAGTGATTCAGTGCAAGCAGATCAGCCACGACTCTTTCACCGAAACTGACAGACACAGTGACCACGCCTCCTTTACTGAAACTGACAGACACATTGGCCACGCCTCCTTTACTATGACTGCTAGACACTGAGGCAGAGGCAGTGCTTCCTTTACTGAGACTGACAGACACATTGGCCACGCCTCCTTCACTGAGACTGACAGACACAGTGGCCACGCCTCCTTTACTATGACTGCTAGACACTGAGGCAGAGGCAGTGCTTCCTTCACTGAGACTGACAGACACCGTGGCCACGCCTCCTTCACTGAGACAGACAGACACCGTGGCCACGCCTCCTCACTGAGACTGACAGGCACATAGGCCTCACGTACTTCACTGTGACTGATGAGCGCAGATGATATGCCTGTGATTTTTACACACCTACTCTTCTTCAGACGTAAGTGTATTAGTTTGTTCTGAAATTGTGTGTGTTTCTGATGATCAGTCATTTTGAGTTTGTTGAATATTTACTGTACAGTGTAAACATGAACTTATCCACGTCTGCCGTGTCCCGGGTGTGTTCTGTCTGCCGGTGTCCAGATGAGAGATGGAGAAATCACCCTGTCAGCCATGACTTCCCGCATCAGGAGGAACTGGATCGACATTCTGCAGGGACGCTTCAGAACCAGTGAATCACCCGATAACACACGGTACAGACCGTCCTCCTGATATCACTCTTACCCGGAGACCGTGATGGCGACAGGAGGGGTTTATAGCTGCACAGTTCCGTTTATCATACTAAAGGGGTCTTCCTCTCTGATTATTCTCTCTGATGGAACGCTCTATGTTGAACCCACAACAGAGGGATTTGCTTTTAAATATAGGCACCCCTTCTTTTTTTTTATATTCTGGCTGAACTATCTACTAATGCCTTAAAAGTTTTTTAGTTAGTTTGTTTCTCTAGGGAAACCTTTAAAGATTCTTTGTAGAACCTCACAACAGGAGGTTTCTCTTCCATGTAGAACCCCTTTTGGGGTTCCAAAAACCTACCAAGGAACCCATATCTAGGAGTGTGGCTGGAATATATAGAGCTATGCTTATGCGAGACCATAATCAAGTGAACGCTTGGAAAGTCTTACACCCTCAGGAAAAAATGGTGAGAAGGTTGCCAGTGATTTTGATGAACTATTGGGAAAATACTTTGCATACTGAATGTAACTCTGGTGAATACTGGACATAGGAAAGTCTTTTTCGATACCGACCGTTACCTCCAATTTATATATTATATGCTTTGGAAAAGAAAAAAAATAACGCTGTCATCCAACGCTTTCATTCAGCAGCGGCACTAATCCCACCAACCAAAACGGCGAAACGTTCGGGTCCTCTCATCCAGATCGACGCGATTCAGGGTCAGAGCCCACAAGCCCGTCTCACGACGACCCAGACATGATGTCACTGCCCTCGACCAATCACCGAGAGGCAGGCGTGGGCCGAGACACGGAACAGGAAAAGCGATTAGGGGACAGGACTAAGTGGTTCCAGGAAGCCGTCTCAGACAGAGAAGCCGACAGCCCGTGGGACAAAGTCCAGCTGAAGAAGGGGGCAGTGGCTCGTGATATGCCGCAGATCCCTGAAACCATGACGGGGACGGACATCGAGAAGAAGTGGGAGGATTTCGAGAAGATTCCTGTCGGGGAGATGAGATCTTTATCTCTGATTGGCTCCGACGCTCCACAAGGAACCCCTGATGCGCTACAGACTGAGGTATTCACGTGCAACGTCTCAGATAAAGTCATGGATTTGTTTCCTCACATATTTTCAAATATCTTATTTATCTCTACCGTCTCTGTTCACTGCGTACATAACGATATTCCATTTCTAAAATGACACACGTTTAAACCTATACAATTAAAAACTGTGATGATTCACATCACAGTACACTTTCTTTTTGCCAGTATAACGTTTGACTTTTATTAAACCGACCAACACACAGCTGACTAAACCTCAACATCTGTAGAACATCTGTAGCAATTCTGTCACTTTCGCTGCTTTTTAGAATCCTACGGTTTTGCTGTTGTGTAACATCGTCCTACAACGCTTTTGTCCCGTGTTTCTCGCCTGGTCTCAGGTGGTGTCTCTGAGGCAGAATATCGAGGCGCTGCGTAAAGCCCGAGCCGGATCTGGATCTGCGGTTCCCTGCGGCCCGGGGTCGCCCTGTGCCTCCAGACTGGAAGAGTTGGAGAGAGAGTACTGTGAGAGTCTGCAGGAGATGGAGAGAGTGCATGAGAGAGAGAGGAGAGAGATGGAGGCTCGGAGAGAGCAGATGCTGAGGGAGGAGGCGCGCCACGCCGCACAAGGTGAATACCGGTTTCATACGATGATAACTTAAGTTACAGAGCTTATTGGTAGTGAGCATTCTGTCGTGTGCTGTCTCGCTGACTCCATCGCTCTCTCGGCAGCGATAGAAGCTCTGAGGACGGCCCATCAGGAGGAGCTGGAGAGAGTGAGAGGAGGAGAAAAAACAGACTCCACTGTATCACAGTGAGTGCATGAATGACTGTTAATACATATTATTAACGTCGTGCGCAGAAAAGTTAACAAAGAAGTAGTCTCGTTCTTGCAGGATTGGTCGATGGTACAGCACATCAAGCCCTGTCTGGCTTCCACCCAAAACACACATGTGTCTCACAAGTGTCATCAGTTTAACTCATCACAGATCATTATTTAGTACATTTCCTCGTCCTCGTCCTGTCTCTGAAACGATTTCCTGGCTACGCCGCTGTCCAGACACGATGACCTGAATTCCTAGATATCCTGAAGTCTTCGGTTCTTCAGTTATCTTCAGATCTAACCTTCAGAGTTTTGCAGCTCGATTTCATTTTATTAGTACACACTCTCACAAGGCACACACACACACACACACACACCACCCCGCGACGATTCAAAACGGAAGCCGTGATACCGGATAGTGAGATTATCAATCACTATACAGGTGTAGAAAAGTAAAGAACAACAGTACTGTGTGTGTTTACGGGATGCTCGTTATGAGCGGATTGTGAATAATAGGTTCTGGGATGAGCAACAGGGGAGCGTTTATGATTACAGCAGCAGCAGCAGCTCTTATGTACAAATCTACACTATCCAGGTGAAATAATGATCCGATTCAAGGGTGAGACTTGGGTATGAAGTCATGGCTCAGCTATTTTCACTGGAGGCAGTGCGGTGCTAACAGCTGTGTAGGGTGCGCGAGTGTCGGACAAAAGGGCTACGACAAAGGAACAAAAGCGGAGTGGGTACTAAATAGATTTTCAGTGAATTGGTTCAATCCATCAACAGATCAATTAAGCCATTAAAGCAGACATCTGTTCTTCAGTCAATGAATAAACCATCGTGTGTGTGTGTGTGTGTGTGAGGTCCGAGTGTGTATCTCTGCAGCAGGAGTTGGACGGTCTCTCGGAGCGTTACACTCAGAGGTGTGTGGAGCTGACTCAGTTACAGAACGCCACAGGACGGAGACACACGCTGATGGAGGAGAGGCACAGAGAAGTGGAACAACTCCGCAAGGAGAACCAGGTACGCCAGCGAGAACAGGAAACGCCATGTTCTCCTGCAGGACCCGAGCGAAGACAGTCGTCCCATCCGTATACGTCGGTACGGACACTTAGGGGGGAAAAAAGCGTCCCTTAAAGGTTCTTTGGATGGTTCCTGGTGCTCGCTCGAAACGGTCCTACTTGGAACCTTTTTCTGAAAGGGAAATCCTCTGCTCTATTACACAGAACCTTTCCCTGGAGAACCCATACGAGTGCTAGACAGAAAGAATGAAAGATAAAGAAAAAAACTCATTTGAGTGAAGAAGAGTGACAGTGATATAAAGAGAATGGAAAGAAAGAAAGAGAGACAAGTGGAAAAAAATAAATAACTGAACACAGAGAAAGAGAATCGGTTCGAGAAAAGCAGAGCGATGGAGTGAGAGAAAGAGTCAGAAGAAACGGAATAAGAGGAGAAAGTAATGACGAGGAGAAGAAAGACGGACAACAAAATAAAGGAAAAGATCAACTTTGAGAAAAGAAGAGTGGGAGAATGAGAGACAGAGACGGGAAAATAAACAAACAAACAAACAAACAAACAAACAAAAAGAGAAATAATTTGAGCAAAGCGGAGTGATGAGAGAGAGAGAGAGAGAGAGAGAGTAATGATGAGGAGATAGTGAGCGAGTGACAGAAGTGTGAGTAAAGCGGAGCTGCTGATTTTAGACACGGATACTGTACATTTTTATTTTTAAACCCAAATATAAATGTCTTCATTCAAGCTAGAAAAGAAAATCTTTCTATTTGAGTTCTGAAATAATAAATCTTTTACTGTCAGACTAAAGGGTTAATTCCAGTTCAGTGTTGCGCATTTAAAAAGTAAATGAGCAGTCATACAGTGTTCGTATTGGACAGAATGTGATCAGCGACAGCTTGTATTTCAGGGTTTACACTAACTGTACCCTTACAGACATCAGTGGCAGTCAGTGTGGTTAAACCCAGTCAGCTCTGACAACCGCAACTTCCTGTTTCGTTCGCGTGTAGCCTTTTCACACTGGTCCAGCACGGGAACTGTCAGTCACTCTGTGTCGGTTTTATTATCACTTCCTGTTTCTGCTCGAACAGGAACTGCAGGCACGTCTGACCGAGGAAATGAGTCTCATGCGATCCTTCATCACGGGTCAAAGGTCAGGGGTCGTCCCTGTCGGAAGCTACGAGCGCAGCGCCTCAGAACTGGAGGTGAGGTGTCTGTCTGTATAACACCGCTCGGTTTCATTACAGTTAAAACGCAGCTTTACGGTGTCGGGTCTATAAAGATACGAAAGGTAGTGGGGGAAAAAAACACGAATAAACGTAATAAATAATACCGTGTCCATCCTAATATGTTATTGTTTCACTAAGTGACAACTCGGACAGGGACGGATTTGGGGGGGAAAGAAATGTTCGTATGGTTGAGTTCTCTGTGATCTCCTCGTGTTTATTTAACATTTAATGGAAGGAGTCTCCAGTGTCAGCGCTTTGTAACAATCGGAGATAAAAAGGAGTAACTTTACATTTCGTGCATTATTTTGTCTTTATTGCGAGAGAAAAGCGAGGCCGTTTATAGCTGCTGTAACGTAAACGGGGTTAGAACCGGAGCTAACTTGCCTCAAGGATGTTTCGCGACATTAAATGTAGCTATAAATGGATAATAATGTGTGGCATTCTTTAATAAATAAATAAACAATTTATCTGTTGGCCAATCACTGTGGTATGAGAGGGATAAAAGACTTCGGGACGTGCTGTTACTGGAAAATAATCAACTTCAGTGTAACGAAAGCATCTGTGCTTCATCACACCACCCTGTCACTGATTATTTTCCTATAACAGCACGACACTGAGTGATTTATCCTGTACTGAGGAAGGTTAGAACGTTTAGCCTCGCTCCTCTGGGGATGGGGGTTCGAATCCCGTCTCCACCCTGTGTGCGTGGAGTTTGCATGTTCTCCCCGTGCTTCAGGGGATTCCTCCGGGTGCTCCGGTTTCCTCCCCTGGTTCAAAGGCATGCGTTGTAGGCTAATTGGCATTTCCAAATTGTCCGTAGTGTGTGTATGTGTGAGTGTGTGCGATTGTGCCCTGCAATGGGTTGGCACCCTGTCCAAGGTGTCCCCCGCTTAGTGCCCCAAGTTCCCTTGGACAGGCTCCATGCGACCGGATGGGTTGTTACACATTGCCCTCTAGTGGTCATAAATGGTAATACCGAAGTTTTTTGGGGGGGCTTTTCCAGTTTCTGGTATATTTTATATTGTCCGCATATGAAGAGTGTTTAGAAAGACTAAATTACAGACTAAGGCACACACTATTGTGTGTGTGTGTGTGTGTGTGTTGCAGATGTTGTTGCGAGTGAAGGAGAACGAGATCGAGTACTTACACAAGGAGATCAGCTGTCTCAGGAACGAGGTCCAGTCATTAATTAAGGTAATGCCAGGACCTTGTGTTTGGAAGAGTGTGTTGAGTGTGTTGGGAATCACTTATCAGGTGTTACATGTTTTCTTTTATTCATCCGTTCAGACTTAAAGCCTTTCAGACTTCATTTCAGATTTTCCCCACTGCTGGGTGACATGTTAATCTCTGTGCTGTGTGTGTGTGTGCGTGTAGGAGAAGCAGGATCTGAGCGAGCGTTATAAAGCCGTGTACGTGGAGCTGTGTGGACTGAAGGGGCTAAGCGAGCGAGAGATCAGCTCTCTTAAAGAACACCTCCGACTGACTAACGCCGCTCTGGAGGAGGAACAGCAGCACCAACCCAGACCTTCAACTATTCAGACGTGAACAAAACTCAGACGCTCTCAAACTCCTCTCGTTTGGCTTTGGATGGTGCTGGATGCTGATTTGTTTTACTGAGGGAGACATGAGGTCCTTTCCGTGCTGGTTTTGTTTACCAGAAAATAAAAAGATATGTAAATCTTTCATGCGTCTTCCTTCGAAAAGGTCTTCAAAGAGCAATAAATTGTGCTAATTTGACTTCAAATCATAATCTACAAAGATGACATAACTGTGCGACCTGTAGGTTTGCATAAAGATTTGTAAAACGTTGAGCAGGCTGTTTATTCACTGCCCCACTGTCTCATATGACGGTTTCACTGAGGTCAACTGTCTTTATATTTGGATGCAAACTAGACTTCCATGACTTTAACTACATTCGCTGGCTGATTGAATAGATTTGAGCTAAAAAGCTACATTATGTGTATGTATGTTGTTGTTGTTGTTGGTGTTTAAACCTCTATTTTTACATTTGAATGATGTGCACACTTTTTAAACGCGTGGATATTCGAAAATATTATATAAAATTTCCAGAAAACAGAGACAACTAAGAGTCAAGTGTTTTATTCAGCTGAAACAAAACTATACGTTTAGACTTTAGCTGTGAAAGTCAATCTGTAGAGTCAGGCACTGAATGCAAGGTGTGAATGTGAACATGTTGCTTGAACGTTATTGCAGTGATCCCACTTAGAGTTATCTTTAGTGTGTGAAATGGTTTGCTTCCCCAGTCACACTGTAAAGAAGAAGAAAAAAAAATATATCACAAAATCAGCAAGTATAATAATTAACCGGCGAATACATTTTAATGATGACGACTAGATTGTTTAAAAGGCCAAGATAAGAAGTGAAATGCACTTAGACATATGGTATTAGACATACCATTACTTCTACTGTATGTACCTCACTTATAAGGGACTCCAGAGCCATTTAAGACTGATATTCTCATGACACTAGAAGTCATTATTAATCCTGCTCCAGCCCCGCCCGAAACACATCTCAGCCAGGTTATAAAAGCTATACATTTCTACTTCTAGTAATCGCTCATGTGTGTTTGGACTGAAACGGAATAAAACCACGGAAACGCTGGAAATCCCCGAAGACGAGGTTTCACATCCTTACGGCAGTGAGACATTGTGAATCAGAGAGAGTCTTGCATCTCATTAAACGTACCGGCACGACCCAGCCTGACGTTACTCAGTCATCGTCATCGTCAGGAACGAAGATGTCGTTCTCTTCCAGAATAGCTGCAAACTGCTTGCTGATGAGCGTTCCTACGTAGAGGAACGGGGCCACCACTACTGCCATGCGCACGACACCAAACGGGATCTGCAAATGGCAACAAGTGCAAATGAGCTTGAAATGAACGAGACTATTTAATGTAATGTAAAGATGCTCTACTTCATGTATGCGCCAAAAGGAGAGGTTCTCAGTCCAGTCCAGTTCACGCCAAGTCCCTGACACACCTGAGCCAGGTAATATGGGCAAGCCACATTTTTTTTAGCCTTGATCATCTGGTGTGGGTGGGTGTGAAGCTTGAAAACAAAAATATATATAGAGGGCTGGGTCAATCCTGAAAGACTGGACTGAAAACCTAAGCCCAAAACTGTACCTCCTTCATCCTTACAACATTATAAGCAATTTATAACCCATGAAAACCCATAAGCTATTTAATTATTTTGTGAGTGAGTTACTTTGGTTACTTTATTGTTCATACTGTATGCTGTATACTGTATTAAAAAAAAAAATACATAAAAAAAAGTCCGTCGTTTTAATATAAAACATTCGTCAGGTTGCTACTGTAGTGTATTCACTTCCGCATTCAACGATTGTGGGTCAAAAAAAAACACGCATTGATTGGTCCATTTGAACGTCCGTCAAACAATTCTTCTATTTTCATTGGCTCGCATGCTACCGTGGTTACGACACAATAGTTACACCCATTTCATTTCAAACAGAAATGAAGCAGTAATACAAATTACAGCGTGGGAAAATAACATTACGTTGTAAATATTTCTATGTTTTATAGCTTTTTTGGTATAAAATTACGTTTTTATTTAGCTAGTAGCTACTGTACAAAACAAACAATTTCCGCAAAGCATAGATTGGTCACACCGCATGTCCGTCAAACTAATCCTCCATTTTCATTGGCTCGCAGGTATCTACACGCTAAACTAGTGACGTCCCTGTAGTTACGCCTAGTTCTATCCTACTCCGGTTTTGATGTACATTAAAAAGAAACACACACTTACTTTATCTGGTTTTGGGGGTATGGCTCCCGACATCGATGTCACCGCGTTTCGACTCAGTGCAACTCCTTTCATATTTCGTGAGTTTAATCCGGCGTTCCTGGTGAGGAAACTCCGAAATAGGGCGCGCGCTGCCAACGACATATTCCCTGTTTTATGCGCTCTGTGTTGGGAGGGAAAACGCGAGCGCTAATATCAGGGTCACTTCCTGGTCGTCGTCGTCGTCCCCCGCTAGAGGGCGCCAAAGACACAGTCCAGTATTAAGCATTTAAAAAAACAAACGTGTGTACATAGATATATTTAATTTAGGATGTAGTATCCTAGTCAACACAAATTAAAGCAAGTTTATTTAGCAACCGGAAATATGCTTAATCTAGAATTATTTCCTTTCACCTAGACAGTACTGAGGAATTGGAACAATATAAACATATAGCTCATAAATTAACAATATAACGTATACAGCAGCTGTTTCAAAGGGAAATTGTAATGCAGGCGCAAAGTGTCTTTAGTGTATGAATGGATGTGTGAGTGTGTATGTGGTTTGCATGTGCTCCCCATGCTGCATTGCATTTATTTTACATTTATTCATTTAGCAGATGCTTTTATCCAAAGCGACTTACAAATGAGTAGCAGTGGTTTCCTCCGGGTACTCCAGACAAAGACATGTATGGTAGGCTGATTGGCATGTCCAAAGTGTCCATGAATGGGTGTGTGAATGTGTAATGTGGTTGTGCACTGTGATGGATTGGCACCCTGTCCAGGGTGTACCCCACCTTGCGCCCCATGCCTCCTCGGATAGGCTTCAGGTTCCCTGTGTTGGCGCGGTTTTGCGCACAGCCATTTCTTTTTACAATTCGAAAGTCATGTGTACAAATCATACCGCTATCGCTGTTGCTAACTAAAACTTTAAAATTAACGTGTTGCAAATCAAGTGACACTGGTAGTGACGATTCTCTCTGACCAATCAGTGGTCTGCAGGGTTTTGACGTCACATCTGTTATTGGCTCCGTTCGCTAGGAACCTCGACCGAGGTGGTACTAAAAAAAGGACCAGGTACCAGGTACTAGCCACAGTGGAAAGATCCCAAAAAGCGAGCGGAGTCGAGTCGAGCCGTACAGTGCGGTGGAAAAGCGCCATAGGATAAGCGGTATAAAAAATGGATGGGTGGATGGAAATTGACATGCTTACATTGCATAAGACATCTTATAATTGTGTTATTCAAACTTTGTGGGAACAGTTTGGGGAAGAACCACGTCTGGGTGTGATGGTCAAGGGTGCACATACTTTTGGTTGTATAGTATATATTGCCTTGTGATTCATTCTTGTGCTTACTTTCTATTTACCGATTTTTAAATGTTCAATCATTCAACAACAAAAAAACAGTCCATATTAGTCAAATATGCACTAAACCTGAAGTCGTATTAACACTCTCATGCACTTGATTCCAATTAAAGTTTTATATAAACACGGATGAACTGATTGTATGAGGAGCTCCGTAACATCCAACCAAAAGAGCGTATCTCTGTGAGTGACGTTTACACAGACCAATGAGTGAGCAGAAGAGCTAAGCCAATAACCAATCATTGGATGAGGTGGGCTGGACTGTGGGCACGTCTGTAGTTTTTTTTTCGCAAAAGGAAAAAATGGCGCCCAGCTCGAAATCGGAAAAAGAAGACAACGGCAATAAACAAAAACAGCAGCGAAAACACAAAGACCACATTGTTAAACTCCTCACTCGCGGAAAGGTGTTAAAGTGATTCATTTTTCTCAGCGCGTCAAAATGTCGTTGTTTAATGCCGAAGGGTTTAAAGCGGTGGAATTAAATGCTATCGATGGGTAGCACTTGCTGTAAGGACATTATGGGAAGCTAAACCTTAGCGAGCGGCTTGGTTCCAAATGGTGTACATTCCGTACGTGTAGTACACTACGTAGGCGGTGAGAGCCGTTATCGCGTCACCTATATAGTGCACGAACGTAGGGCGTACTTAGCGATATGGTATACATCCCTATTGTAGCCTAATAGTGCTCGCTAAAACGCATTTATTGGGTGTCGCTAGTAAGCACTATAATTTGTAAAAGTATACAGTTGAAAAAACGTTATATTTGTTTAGTCGGGACGGCGCTTTTATGAAAACTCGAATAAAGTATCATTTTATATTAGCTAGCTAAGCTAGTAGCAATAATAATCATTACAATGCTAGTTCGAGAAACAATATGAGCTTACAAAGAGAGAGAGATTTCCTCAAGAGACAGATGAGCTACTAACAAAATGACTTAAAAAAAAACAACAACTTTCCAGGCGCTTACATCTCGTTTCTAGTACACTTATTGCTTATGATAATAATGTTAGCAATTAGAAATGAAGCTAGAAACTGCTTTGAGTTGTTCGTTTATTTCTCATTTCTAACTAAATGATGAATTTACTCATGTATTGTGGTCTGTCTTCCTATCTATCTGTCTGTCTCTATCTATCTGTCTATTTATTTATTTATTTATTTATTTATTGGATATGATTACTATGGTGCTTTAATTGAACCATCCTGACACAATCCTTCTCTTGTTTTAGACGTACTGTCAAAACAGAATGATAACTGACATCTTTATCTGTGTGTGTCTCTGTAGTTGTCCGGCCAGCTGTCTCAGAGACTGTTTCGCAAGCTGCCGCCCCGGGTGTGTGTCCCCTTAAAGACTATAGTGAGCGAGGAGTTCCTCCGGGCAGGGTGAGTGTGGAAGTGTGTATTGGACGTGTGCCCGAGCTTGTACCCTCATATTAACACTTTATTACTGGGGTGGATGAGTCAGTCGCACTGATCGGAAGGTCGTGAGTTCAAGTCCCAGCGCTACCAAGCTGCCACTGCTGGGCCCTTGAGCAAGGCCCTTAACCCTCAGCTGCTCGGTTGTGTAAAGATAAAAGTATCCATATAAAAGTATCCAAATACCGTAAATGTAAAATAGCAGCGGCACTACACACATCCTCAGAGGCTCGACCTGGTAAGCAGATCTTAACCTTAACCAGGTAGATCTTAACCTGACTTGAATAATATGTTTTACGTACGGCCCGGCGACAGAACAGCACGTCACGTAGCTGGTACAAACACTACGTCTTACAGTATCGTAAGCTCGTTTTTGTTTCCCTTAGGCTGTAATAATGCTAGCGCTTTAGCTAGCTATCTAGCTCAAAAGGAGTTATTACGTTAACGTTATCTAACACTTTTCAGGTTTTCCTGGCACCGCAGAACACGGGCTAGCTAATGAGTTAACGCTTTGTCCGACCACGTTATGGTTACTCGTACGAATCCATAACTTTCAATACTGTGGTTGAGGATACGTTTCTCAAAAGCTTGTGGCGACTGGTGATAATATTCACAATCCACAAATAGATGTCCTTTGTCACAAAACGATTATTTTATGTTGGAATATGCAAGACGGAGTATATCATCTGTCTTAATAGCAACCTGAGCAAGCAGAACAACTCTGAGGGTGCCAATACTTACAAAATAGACAAACCGTTAAGTGCAGAGACTGGCAAAAATAAATATCAGTTCATCGCAAGGCTGATGAGCTACATAGAGGAGGCTGTTAAAAGTCTCCATGTTTTATAAGTATTGGCACCCTTGGTTGTGAGAACATGGCAAGCTGTTGTATTACAGGGTATTTGGGCTCAGCCACTGATATCCCCTTCCTCAATCTCCTTTGTTTCAGTCACATCTTCCTGGGCTTTACAAAGTGCGGGCGTTATGTTTTGTCCTACACGAGCGATTGTGGCGAAGACGACGATTTCTCCTTCTACACCTACCATCTGTACTGGTGGGAGTTCAACCTGCACAGTCGCCTCAAACAGGTAACTCACTGACTCAGACGAGCAGAGCGGGGTCACCCCTGCTTTGTGTTTTGTGGAGGTTTGGAGCTCTGGAGCTCTTTGTGGTTCTGGGTGGAAACTGAAGCCAGTGAACTTATTGCTAAATGTCGAGTGTTGTCCGTTTCTTCCACCGGAAGCCTTTGCCAGACCAGATTCCCGAGTTTGCATGTCATTATTTGTACTGTTTCTGCGTCTCGTTCCCAGGTGCACCATGTGCGTTTGTTTGCGGGTGAAGACATCTACAGTGAGCTGTACCTGACCGTCTGCGAGTGGCACAATGATCACTCAAAGATCGTCATTTTCGGCTTCAAGTGAGAAGTTCACATTTCTCT
Organism: Ictalurus punctatus; assembly: GCF_001660625.3. NCBI lineage: Eukaryota > Metazoa > Chordata > Actinopteri > Siluriformes > Ictaluridae > Ictalurus > Ictalurus punctatus. The sequence continues at coordinate 17,676,882 of NC_030441.2, read as the reverse complement.
CAGGGACATGCACTAGATCCCTGTTCTTGGTCATTGGGACCAAAACACGCAGAGGCCACGCCTCCTTCCCTGAGACTGACACATGCAGAGGCCACGCCTCCTTCCCTGAGAGTGACACATGCAGAGGCCATGCCTCCTTCAATGAGACTGACACATGCAGAGGCCACACCTCCTTCCCTGAGACTGACACATGCAGAGGCCACGCCTCCTTCCCTGAGACTGACACACGCAGAGGCCACGCCTCTTTTCCCTGTGACTGACAGACGCAGAGGCCATGCCTCTTTCCCTGCAACTGACACACGCGGAGGCCACGCCTCCTTCCCTGTGACTGACAGATGCCGAGGCCACGCCTCCTTCCCTGTGACTGACACACGCGGAGGCCACGCCTCCTTCCATGTGACTGACACTCCGGAGACCACGCCTCCTTCCCTGTGACTGACACTCGTGGAGGCCACGCCTCCTTCCCTGTGACTGACACACCCGGAGGCCACGCCTCCTTCCCTGTGACTGACACTCCGGAGGCCACGCCTCCTTCCCCGTGACACACGTGGAGGCCACGCCTCCTTCCCTGTGACACACACGCAGAAGCCACGCCTCCTTCCCTGTGACTGACACTCGCGGAGGCCACGCCTCCTTCCCTGTGACTGACACTCGCGGAGGCCACGCCTCCTTCCCTGTGACTGACACTCCCGGAGGCCACGCCTCCTTCCCTGTGAATGACACACGCGGAGGCCACGCCTCCTTCCCTGTGAATGACACACGCGGAGGCCACGCCTCCTTCCCTGTGAATGACACACGCAGAGGCCACGCCTCCTTCCCTGTGACTGACACTCGAGGAGGCCACGCCTCCTTCCCTGTAACTGACACTCGCGGAGGCCACGCCTCCTTCCCTGTGACTGACACTCGCGGAGGCCACGCCTCCTTCCCTGTGAATGTCACATGCGGAGGCCACGCCTCCTTCCCTGTGAATGACACTCGCGGAGGCCACGCCTCCTTCCCTGTGACTGACACTCGCGGAGGCCACGCCTCCTTCCCTGTGACTGACACTCGCGGAGGCCGCGCCTCCTTCCCTGTGACTGACACACGCGGAGGCCGCGCCTCCTTCCCTGTGACTGACACACGCGGAGGCCGCGCCTCCTTCCCTGTGACTGACACACGCGGAGGCCGCGCCTCCTTCCCTGTGACTGACACACGCGGAGGCCGCGCCTCCTTCCCTGTGACTGACACACGCGGAGGCCACGCCTCCTTCCCTGTGACTGACACACGCGGGGGCCACGGTATTTGCAGATCTGTTGTGAAAATCATACACATGTTTTATGTGTTTTTATAATGTCTTTGTTCGGCCATCTGTGTACATTCTGTAAACACATTTTCATTGTGTGTGTGTGTGTGTGTGTGTGTCAGTACTCGCAGCAGCACGGCTCTGATGAACATGATGATGAGTGACGAGAATAACAGAGACATTTACATCACTATCGCCTCCATGCCTCCTGCACAACGGTGCCAACAATGCTGCCCTCTGCCCACTACATCAACGATACGGACAGGTACACATACATGTACACACACACACACACACACACACAGGTATACACACCCGATACTTCCACGATTTCATTCTGATTCATGCCTACTGTAATGTGCTTGACTGCATATTTGCTAGTATAACACCTGTGTGTGTGTGTGTGTGTGTGTAGGAGGGGAGTGTCTGGAGCACGGCTACGTCCTGAACGCTCGTTATCAGGTGGTTTATCCGTTCCCCACCTTCCAGCCAGCTCTGCAGCTGAAGAAGGATCAGGTCATCCTCCTCAACACCAGCTACTCACTGGTGGCCTGCGCCATCTCACTCTGCTCCGGTGTGTGTGTGTGTGTGTGTCTCTGTAGTAGAAATTGTCACAATGTATGACATAATTTTCTTTTAAACGGCGGAAACATTTCGAACCGTCTGAGATCGACTTTAACGCGTGTTTAATATTTTCCGTTGATTTATATTATTGTGCAATAATGAACAAAAACCTCTTTCAGGCGGAGAGCAGCAGCAGGTGGACGGACAGAATAATCAAATCCTGTACCGAAAAAGAGAGATTCCTGCTTCCTCCTGTCATCATCCTCCCAGCCCGTCCACCTCCTCTACCTCTTCGTCCTCTTCTCACGGGTCACCTGACCGCAGACCGTCCAATCCCCACGCCACGCCGCTCTCTCCTAGCCGATCCCAGGCCGCCGTGCGAGCGCGCGAGTTCGCCGCTGATATTTTCCGGCGTGCGCAGGCAGGGACCGACGGAGACCGAGACGGCGAGCGGAGAAGGAAGGACGGCGAGGCCAGAGAGTCAAAAATCTCACGCACGTCCGCCGCAGACTTGGAACGAAGGAGAGTAGAGGACGCGGACGGGCCGTCCACGTCACACGGGAAAGGAAACACCACGTCGTCCGCCGAGCCGGACGACGGCGTCTCCGGTAACACGGTCATGTCCCCAGCGTCCGTGTCCTCTTTGTGCTCGCCTTCGCCGCCGTCATCATCGTCCACGTCAGAGCCCGGATACGTGAACTACGCACGACTCAGATACAGGCTGCAGCAGCCCGGGACGACTGAGCAGGACAGCGGTATAAAACACACACACACACGCACGTACTTCATTTCAGTTACTTCATCATCATCAATCAGGATTATTGATCGATACAAAAAATAAGATTAAAGCAGTTTTGCAAATTAAAAGTTTACATTTCTAAACAATAAGCAGATCTTTTATACTGTAACGACTAAAAAACCCCAAAAAACTGTATTTCAGGAGAAGAGGAGGATAAAGTCCAGCTGCCGTTCACCGTCTCGGACCTGAAGGGACGAAACCTGCAGCTGGTGACGGGACAGTACACGGGACCGGTGTGTATGTGTGTGTGGCCTGACAAATAGGCATGAGCCGTGTGGATTTCCATGTTTACTATGTGTATGTGTATTAGTTACGTATGGAATTACATTTGTGTATCTTACAGATCTTACAGATCTAAGTATTGAACGTAAATTTCCATAGAAACGAACAGAAATATATATACGGCGAGAGAGAAGAAAAGCACTCTGAAACTGAGAACGGTGAACTCGGTGGCAAAAATGTTACACGGTCTTCAAATAAATAAATAAATAAACAAACAAACAGCGTTCTTTATTAACGGTTTTCTGAGCTTCGTGTTCGCTGATCATGGTTTATAAATGTGCTGCCAGAGTTTTAAGTTACACTTTCAAACTTTTTGTTTACTCTTCCGCAGGTTTACGTTAAGCATTCTGGCACAAACCTCACGTGTGGGCGGAGCATACGAGCGATTTACTCTGATTGGCTTGTTAGATTTGGACGGGCAGCTCCCTGACCTGGAAGTAAAGACTTCTCAGTGGTATGAATTTTGGAGTGTTCTGGATGCGGCTCTCTGTAAAGTTATAGTGTTTGTACGTTCTAGTGGAAATTGATGACTTAGTCGGTGTATTAGATCATAAATAACATTTGAGGTTTGCAAAATGACTATTATTTCTAGAGGAGCTCTCGGGAGCAGCATGGAGCTTCATCGTCAACGTCATCCTCAATCTCAGTAGCCAATGAGAGTAAATCGCTCTTAAGCCCCGCCCACGCTCTTCAAAATTCGCACCGTTGACGTCTCTACTTCCTGGTCGAGGAGCTGTCCGTTCAAATCTCACTGGTCAATGATAGTGAATCGCTGTTAAGCCCCGCCCACACATGAGATTTGTGCCAGAATGCTGAACGTAAACTTGGAGGGAGCGTGGACGAAAAGTGTTGACGTGTGTGTGTGTGTGTCGTATTTAATTAATTGAAAATATCATGACGTTGTGATATAAAATGTTCTCCCCACCTCTCCAGTATATTTTATAGTCGAGAAGGTTCAGATTGTAAGTGAACAACATGGTGTTTGTACAGTAACCTGTGTTTGTCCCGTTCTCCCTCAGTGTGTGTGTGTGGAGCAGCTGACCCTGGATTTTGAGTATCTGATTAACGAGGTGATCAGAAATGATGCAGAGTGGGCCTCGCAGTTCTGTTCCTTCAGCGACTATGACGTCGTAATCCTTGAGGTGTGTGTGTGGGGGGTGGGGGGGGGGGGCACGGTGGGGCACAAACGTATTTGCCTGCGCTGCCTGACCGTAATCGCTCCCCACGTTAATTTCAGTATTTTCAAGTTCGTTCATGTTATTGCCATGACAACAGTTGCCACCGTGTGTTGTTGAGGTCTGTTTCCATGGCGACAGGTTTGCCCGGAGACAAATATAGTAGTGATAAACATCGGGCTTCTGCTGCTGGCCTTCTCCAACTGCGAGGAGGAGCACAGCAGGTACACACACACACACACACACACACACGAGCGCTGATCAACATGCTTACAGATTGGATATGAACTGATATCTGTGCGTGCGTGTGTGTGTGTGTTGGCAGGCCTAAGTCGTATCATTCCAGTCTGCAGGTCAGCTGGGATCTGAACACGGGCGCCTGCTGCACCGTTGGTGTCGGTGACCTCACCGAGGTCAAAGGTCAAACCAGGTAAGCAGTTGTGATGAAACTTCGTGTTAAGCAGCATATAAGATGTTTGTTTAAAAATCTGTGTGGGCGTGGCTTAATATTCGATTGAGCGTGCCGTCTCTCTGAGACTCTACCGCTACAACACCGTTTGAGCGGAAACACAACATTTCGAGTAATAAAGCATTCTGATTAGTAATCAGAAATGGCGGTCCTGTGCGCAATTCTCGAAACGCCCACAAGACGGCGCCGTTTATCGGTGGCTCCGATATTACAAGACCGATTTCCGATTTTGGAAAAACGCTTAAATATCAGGGAAAATATCAGTCAAACTGATTATCGGTCGATCTCTAGCGATTAGCGGGAGTGAAGTTTTACCCAAGATTAGCCCCGCCCACTTTGGGACTGTTTCAATTGTTCAGACTAACGATGGCTTTGTTAGAAAGCGGTCACGTGTTTAGGTTCCCTGTGTAAGTGCATACTGATTATTTTTTTTCTCTCTCTCTCTATATTTTTTTGATTCATTCAGTGGGAGTGTGTGGAGTTCTTACAGGAAGTCGTGTGTAAACACGGTCATGAGGTGGCTCGTCCCTGAGAGCAGCTCACGCTACATCAACCGCATGACCAATGAAGCCCTGCACAAAGGTGTGTCTCTGTCTCTCTCTCACTTTCTCTCTCTCTCTCTCTCACTCACTTCAGACAGAAAATTACGAAAAAAATAGAATTAAGACTGGTCGTGTTTGTCGGTTTATAGGTACCTCTCTTCAAGTACTCGCTGACAGCGACAGAGCCACGTGGATCGTCCTGCAATGAAGACACCATAGCTCGCGCACACACATCGGCATAGCGGTTTTATCTCTGTCCACACTTCGTATTTAAAAAGATGTGGAGCGAAAGCCTCGACTGTGTGTCCAGTGAGCCAAACGCGTTGCTGCTGCACTAAGATCTTTCAGACTCTCCGCTGGAACGAACAAAGCGTCTCTAACTCGCCGTCTTTTATACATTTTGTTGTTGTTGTTGTTGTTATCGTTGTTGTGTATGTGATCGATCTGTTCGTGTGCACGGTTCAACAAATTTAACCGCCTTTACCCGCCGTCAGTATCGATCAGGGAGAAGTTTCTTTCCCGAATCCTCTGCCACGAGGTGTTTCGGGGTTTTTATTTTCCTCTTCCTGTACAGATCTAACACACTTGATGTTCCCAACATGGTGCTTTAACCCGGATCGGTGTCTTTGGGTTTTGGTCAGATTATCCGCAAGTGACCGGTGACTGATTTTAGCGGCTCGTCGGCCAAATCTCAGGTTTACACGATTCGAGCTTAACCAATCACAAAGCTTTAGTCAGACACACTTCTAACTTTTGTAAAGTTGTTTTCCCCATCTCTCTCTCTCTCTCTCTCTCTCACACACGCACAGGGGTCTTCTCTGCATTTGTTATTTATCTATGAACACAATTTGTCGTCTAGTCTAGACCAGCAGTTCTGCTGTTAAACAACGTGGCTAAGTCCCCGGCTTTGTTGGTTTGCGCTGCGTCCAGCCGCGAAGACTCCATCCGTTCCAGATCTGCACCTTTTCTCGTTATTCATCGATCCCTCAGACGATCAAAAGTAGATAAAACACTAACACACGCTTTAAAAAATAACCAAGGACCACTATTCCGAACATCTTCCGATTTGATCTGTCTCGTAAGAACCGTACGCATACCTGTAAACATTCCGGTTTCAGGGTCGAGCGTGAGCGGCGTTTTCCGGGAACTTTCTCGTCCGTGAACTCGTGTAGGTGCTGCGTCGTGGACCTGCGCGTCATACAGCATCTCTTCGAGGAAATATCGCAACTTTTGCTCATTCAAAACATGCAAAAAGGCAGCAGATAACATTACATCGATCTGTGTTGGGTTCTTTCTGTTTGTTTTTTTAAAATATTTGTTTTTATTTCCAGTTGTCATGATGCATCTCTACAGAATATGAACAGTACTTGATATTGTCTTTACTTGATTCATTTTTTTAAAAATAAAAACCTGTAATTCAAAAGGTTTTAAAAGTTCTCTGTGATCAGTTGTAGTTGGAAAAACGAACGCTGCGATGGACTAGAGGTCGTAACTCGTAACTCCCAAACTCTGACCAGGAAACACCCCAAGAAAACGCCCTCTTCAGCTCTACTCGGGATCCCGAGATGATCTCGTCTCCTCAAGTCCGAGTTCCTCGGAGTTCAGCAAGTGACGTCGGAGCGACACGGCTGCCCACAGCATCGACGGTACACACGGTAGCGCTGCTTCACTTTTAAATGAGTCATACTGTCTGTAGTGTAGGGTTGCCTCCAACGATTATTTTCATCATCGATTAGTTGGCCGATTATTTTTTGATAGATTAATGGGAGGGGGCGGGGCAAGCTTTCAGTACCATTTTTTGTTGTTGTTGTTTATTTAAAAAAAAAAAAAAAAAAAATCCACAAACTGAGTGTTACAAATCTAAACTTCAGACTAAAACTTTACACGACTGTTTGTTCAAAATAGAAAAGAACCCAATACACACACACACACACACCAGAATATATATTATTAATGTAGGACTGTAATTTATTATTATTATTTTTATGGATGCACCAAAAGCACCGAATTAAACTACAGTCCTAAATTAATAATAAAAGCTCTTTCACTGCACCGTGTGGTTTCTGTTACTCGCTGCCTTTAGGAATATTATTTTACTTGTTCATGATGTTTTAATGAGACATTACAGATCTTACTCTCGCGTCCACACAGCGCGTCCTCGTTACTAACGCGTCACTTCCGTCATAACAAACGACAGAAGTTACACTGCAAGCGCGCAGATGCAGCATATAGTGACAATAAATTTAAATTAAACTAAACCTTTTAAGCAGCTTGCACCAGTTTCCCCGCCCCTTACACACAGTGGAGTATTTTGGATATAAACATAAGTTTGTCCTCGTGCATCAGTTTGATTTCCACGGTGTTTAAAATGCCCCCCCTGCCTTAGAGGACTTGGAGATTAAACACGTTCTTCCTGAGTCACGTGACGATTTCTCCTCCGTCTGATGAGGACATGTTGGGAATGAAAGGTAACGCTGACAGAAAGTAAACTGAAGAAAGTCACTGTCGGTGACTCTGGTGTCTACTAATGCTAGCGCGCGTATGACGTCATGCGCCGTCGCCTAGAAGCGGCTTATACTTCCGGTTAGTATAAAAAAAAAAAAAACCCCTCTAGTGTTATATTTGAGATATTACCTTTCTAAAATCCACACACTTGACGGTACACAGTGCATAGTGTAAGTGTACAGTACGTCATTTGGGTCACAGCTTCAGTATTTACTCTCCGAAGCGTGTTTTCGGAACCGAAGTAACGTAACGAGTAAATCTCCCCCGTGCCGCGCAGACCGACTAATCGATAATGAGATTCATTAACAACGATTTTCATAATCCATTATTATACATTTTATCGATTAGTTGTTGCAGCTCTAATGTCGTATATACTAAGTGTTAGGTTTAGATCAATCAACATACAGGCATCTTGGTTTGTTAAATCTTTAACTATACCTACAGTTTGCTGATTTGAGGACGTTACAGTTAGCTGGCTAGCTCGTTGCTAAGGAAAGACGAACATGGAGGTGTCCATGTTTTTTGTTTTTCCTCACTTTGTCGGTCGAAAATGACATCATTCTGAGCGCCGACTTTCCACTTCTGAGGCAAGTCGAATTCAGCATACGCGTGTGCTGATGATCGGTTACGTTAAAGCTACGACAAACTTGTTTTTCATTGGCTGACGATCTGCACTGTTACACTGTACCTGTACGTGTTCACAGAAGAACAGGAAATTGTGATTGTCGCGGCCAAAGACGCTCGATTTCGCCGTGGGTTTATTCGAAAACGCTTGCGACGCAACTTGTTTTTTTTTTTTTGTGTGGAAAGCTACTCAAAGTGGCAAAAGTGCAATCGCACTAAATTTCAGCCGTACTCATGTTCGACGCACGTGAATCGAAGACGGCTTTGGCTGAACGTGCGTTCTGATGACGTGTCTCAGCCCAGATCTGCACTTTTTTTTGAAAAACTGCGAGCTCCGTGTTGCTCGATTTTGCACTACTGTTCAAGTAAAATAAATAAATAAATAAATAAATAAATAGCACACGAAGCTTTTCACTTCAGTCTTTATTTTCTCTCGGTTGTACACTGATGGCTACATACGAATCTCCCACGATAAAAACTACAGGACACTCCAAATAAAGCTTTAATAGTAGAAACAGTATCATAAAATTATAAACTCCTAATAATCTTACTGAAGCGAGACAGCTGAACTCTTATCGGACGTCGTCGTCACAAAGTCATGTAGAAATACAACTTTTAAAAACCCACGTGAAAATCTCTCGAACGATACGTTACATACATTTTAAATGTCTAGCACAACATTTTTGAGATGTGTCTGCACACCTGCTGAAGTATCGAGCGCTCCGATTGGCCACGTCACTTTAAAACCACCGACCAGTCCCACGATAAAGCCACAAGAGATTAGCTGCTAACTGACGACTACAGCTGCCGTTAGGAAAAAGGTTCGCACCACGGAAGAGAGAGTGTACCGACGAGAATCGTGTGTGTGTGTGTGTGAGAACAATAAAGACGGTGTGTCTGGGGTCCAGCACTCTGCATGACGGAAATGACTCGCGTCGTCTCCTACAGGATATCCACACGTACGGCTTGTTCCGATCATCAGTTCTATGATTATGACGCCAAATTGCGTACTTATATATAGCTTTCAGAAATAAGTGTTCCACTCAGAAGGCAATATAAGGAACATATATATATATATATTTTTTGAGAAGAATTTTCTGCTAAAAGTAATCATACATTGTAAATCCATGGTCGTAGTCATAAATTTCTCATTTGTATCAAGTTTATTATAGACGTTTGAAAATTTCTAGCAGCAGTTTGTAAAATGTTCTAGAGTTCCAGTTCTAGAGTTGACCACCTGACCCCGCCCCCTCAACTTTCCTCGGCTTTTAAGAACTATCCTCCTGACCCAAACCCCTCGATTCCCCCTCGATGGTTCTACGAAGCCATCCACCAGATCCCATCCTCTTAGTTCTCTGGAGCCATCCCCCTGACCCTGTCCCCTCGGTTTTCCGGAGCCGTCCCCGCCGTTGTCGGGAGCCACCCACCTGTCCCTCTCCCCTCGGCTTTTAAAAGCTATCCACCTGACTCTACCCAGCTCCCTGGAGGTGTCCACTTGTTCCCACCCTTCAGCATTTTAAAGCTATCTGCCTGGCCACACCCACTCAACTTTTTAAAGCTATAGAACTAACCCTGCCCCCTCCGTTCTTTGGAACCATCCACCTGGCCACGCCCATCAACTTTTTAAAGCTCCCCATGTCCCCTAGGTAAGTAATATAAAACATTACAATACTTACACATTTCAGTTAAGACCCTTGAATAATGTGGCGTAAAACGTAAACGACGGTCACGCTCGCAATTTCAGTCACGACTACCGTTTTAAATGGATATTTCGATGACGTAAACCGTAATATTATTCCGTGCAATCAGGTATAATTACTTTTGGCAGAGAAGTGAAAACAAGGTGCTTATTATTTTAATAAACGTAAAGGAGCATTATGGAGACATTTACTAAGATATTTCAGTACAATCTCGTGATATTGTGCATAAAATCTGACAAAAGATCAGCAAAGTATCGACACCGACACGTGCCTACTGCTTGCACGTTTCCTGGCGTGTTTTGAGAGGGAACGGTCAGGTGCAGACGTGCAGAACGGATGGGTGTGAAAGATGCACGTGGCGATCCAAGCAAATGAAATGAAGGAACGGCCTGGAGGCGTGAATGCTGGGAGAACCGTGGTGTTTATACTGCATAGCTATGGGTTTGTTTTGTTTTTTTTTGCACAAGCACAACAGATAGCATAGTAAGCGATAGAACATCTTAATTTATTCATATGTTTAAAGATCTCTGCAGTCAGAGGTTATTCTCCAAAGGCACAAGCAGTACAAGTATTACACCGAGGCATCGAGCTTAAATCTCTCTTCTGGCAAAATAAGCATGCAGAACAAAAAAAAATACAAAAGCATGAACAATAACACTGCAACTCAAAAGGGCGTCAAGCGTAAACAAATCTCCAAGGCTTCGATTTGATTCGTTTTTTTCGGAAACATGATCACGTGAAAAAATAACATAATAAAATAAAATACAGAAACGTTACTAGCATGTTAGCGTCCGCACGAGACAATCATGACTTGCGAAAACGACGACTGTGGGTGATTTCGTTCGCAAATTCTACGTCCCATCGACCCGTGGTCAAGATATCTCGATCGCCACAAAAGATCACTTCATGGAAAAGCACATGCCGGCGTCTCTAATGATGCGTCAAAGCTAGCGGGACCAAGTTAGACTCGTAGCACGGGTTAACGCTAACCCTGACAAGCCGTTATGGAAAGCGGAGACAGATCTGCAGCTTGCATGGAGGAAATTAAGGCTGTGCGAAGTGACGAGGAAACGAGCCGACGCACCGGGCAGCTAAAGTCCGAGAGAGCACGATGTCCGAAAAATGAAAATAAAAAAAATAAAAAAGAAGTAGTTCTCTCTCCTTTTTTCGACCTCCAAAACTCTGACGCGTCATCGTTTAAAACATAAGCAGGCATTCTCTCTGTCTATCTCAAAAAGTTTGAATATCGTGGGGAAAGGATTATTTTCTTGTCGTTTCATTCAAGAAGTAGAACGTTCGTAGATCCTAGCTTCGTTACACGAAGTGAAATCTAAAATTGAAAATGAACTTTTCCACGATATTCGAATGTTTTGAGATGCACCTGTACACACTGCCAGTCAAAAGGTTTTCGAATATCCGATATATTAGTAAATATACGCTGGGGTCAATCTTCCAGGTTGGAAAAATATTAAAATAACTAGCCAGAGCAATTGTGTGTCAAGACAAGTCGCGTATATGCGAATGTATACACCAGTCGTGGGGCTAGACGACGTTTGTAAAGATTAGAAACTTCACCTTTAATAAAAAAAAATCGAGAGCTCGAAAGGATTCGAGAGTGCCTGGGTAAGGAATAGAACACGGCAGGGCATACTGAGGAAACCCTGAAGCACAGGGAGAACATGCAGACAGGGCGGAGCCGGGGATTCCAACCCCCATCCCTGAAGGTGTGATGCAAACGTGCTGATCTCTAAGCCATCGTTCCTCTCCAGCGACTATCCAACGACCCCGGTTTTCACACATTGTGCTTATTATCCAGTTATAGTTACATTTAACCTTCAAGACAAGTCCTCTCGCGTTACCGCAGCGACACACGTCCGTTCCCTCACCAGCCTCTCCCCCTTTCTCACTCTTCCTTAAAAAGTCAGGAACCGTAAAGTGCAAAACCCGGAATACTTTCCCCCGTGTCGGAAAACTCACCGACGCCGGACACTCCTTCCTTAAAACGTTAAACGAACAACCTCCTTCCAGAAAACGTTAAAGCTCAGATTACACCGCGTCCCCGCGAACGAGCCGTTACTATAGGGACGACGACGCATTAGAACTTTACGTTTTAGCGTTTGATATAAACTAAACAATTGTCGTAGTAGAAATTTTTTTTTTTTTGGATTGTGAGCGTGATTAAAACGAAACAAAACAACAACGTTCAGACTGGCAGTGTGTGTGCATACGCGTGTAGATACTCTCGCAAACGGGCTGTGATGAAGTATATAAGGCATATCGCTTAACATAATTTAAGGCATTAAACATTGATACACTGTGGCAGATAGAACAGTTCTCTCAAAAGGCAATAATGAATAAGGCAAACGACTGCATGGCACTAAGAGAGAGGATAGAACACAAAGCTAAATCTGTATAATATATCTCTGTGTGTGTGTGTGTGTGTGTGTGTGTGTGAGATTGATCAGTGATGTGTAATGTTCATATCAAATAAATCTCTGAACAGGTCTATGTGAGTGTATGAGCTGTAAGTGGTGTTGAATAGTGTGTGTGTGTGTGTGTGTTAGTTGTGAGTGCTGTTGAACAGGTCCGTCCTGGCTAATTTGGCGGGCGGTTCCAGAGACTCCTCCCCCACAGCATTCGCGTCGACCGGTATAGGCATCTGGTCCTCGTCACTCTCGTCCTCTTCCTCTTCTTCCTCTTCTACGGCACACACAGCTGACGTTAGGCTCATGATAGCGGTTTATCGGCGCGTTCGAAACGGAAATTGTTTTCGGAACACACTCGATATTCGAGTGGTTACACGCATAGGAGCGCTGTTGCTGGGAAACAAGTGGATTCCTCGCCGGTTCCTCTTACACGTGTCGGTCAATTACGAAAGGGTAATACTACATTTGGAATGGATTGCTGACCGAACCCCTGGGCGCGCCACCATATTATCAACAGCACGATTTCTACCACGCGGCATGGCTGCTGCTTGTAAACACAATGAACGTGTGGATTCAGGACGATGGTCTAGGTTGTGATGGAGGTGCGTTACCTTTATCTGCATCTGCTGCGCTGTCGTTCCGGCCTAGGTTGGCAAACTGAAAAAACAAAAGATACATTTATTTACACACACACACAATTTTCCTAGATGAGGTAGCATGTTAAGTAAGAAGAGCAGCGGTCCTAAAATAGAGCCCTGTGGAACTCCACAGCATGTAAACATTCCCGATGACATCCCAAAGCAACGTATACAGCATGTGCCTCTGTTTGCACGTGTTTGTGTGTGTGTGTGTGTGTGTGTGCGCGCGTGTACATACTTCTCCCATAACAGCGATGGGTGTTTCTCCTTTGGCCTGAGCGACTCTGTGCTCCACCAGGTAATACATGTACTCATCATACAGCAGCCTGATGAGATGGAACGAGCCGAAACTGGCCGCGCTGCGCAGAGTTAGATCCCTGATCACCATTGAGCTAAACACACACACACACACACACACACACACACACACACACACACACACACACACACACACACACACACACACACACACACACACACACACAGAGAGAGAGAGGAGGGGATTAGTAGTGTTGTACTACACATTACATGCCAATAAATCTGTTTAAAGACTGAATTAAAGGGGCGGTACTGAGTGGATAGATGAGCTGGATCTATCCACTGGTGTAAATATTTACACTAAATACGCTGCATTCACGAAAAAAATCCTAAAGTGTATTAGAGGTGGAGCGATATTGGAGTCGGGCGGTACCTACCTGCCGATAACCGATTAATCAACCGATAGTTTTTAACACATATTGAATGAAAACGTAACACACGAAGTAAAACATTACTGAACTTTAGTACAAAAATAAACAATACTGACTGCACCATGAAAATTATATATATATATATATATATATATATATATATATAATATAATATATGAACTATTAATAAATATTAAGGTAAATAAAACATACATCCAAACTGAACTGAACAGTAATGCTCCAAATAACAAATAAAAACAGACGTCCAAAATGAATCAAAAACACTTCAAATAACACGACGAAATTAGTCAGTGATGGTTTTTATTTCGCCTCTAGAGGCCGCTCTCGTGCTGTCTAACGAGATAACTTCTCAGCCGCTCCTCAACGGTCGCACCCGGGAAAAACTATCCCTGTGGTTTTATTTCAGATTAACCGCTAGTTCCGGCGGTCAGTTATCGGTGCTGATTAATCGATCGGTCGACCTCTAGTCCGTGTCCTACATTTAGCTTCTGACTGTGTGCTCCAGTCGTATAAACGGTTGAGAGTTCATACACGGAACACGCCGTCGAGATTAAATACGAAGAAACGCAACGGAAACGTCGAGAGTCTCGGTCGTTTCAGATTAATTAACGACTTGAAAGAAAGTGATCCAAAACAGATTGCCTGAAGATTAGCCGAGACAAAAGTAACGGCGCCCTATGACAGGAGGACACGGAAAATGGTTGTAAACATGGTGGGAAGTTTTAGCTCAGTTTGGACGATGTAAACATTTACACTTAAACTTACAATAAATAGACAAATAAACGTATACACAAGGAACAGTGTGTGCGATTTTATAGTCACTTTTACCATTCTCTTAAAGGGTGCCAATAACTGTGAAATCCACTGGGCAATATATCTTAATTCACTTTACTGCTAGGGGGTGTGTGTGTGTGTGTGTGTGTGTGTGTGTGTGTGTGTGTGTGTGTGTGTGTGTGTGCTGACCTATAGAAGCTCCACTTGAGCAGGAAGAGTTTGGCAGCTTTGGTGAAGGACGGGCTGGACGTGTAGGGTTTGAGGACGTGCGTGACGACGCTGTCCAGCCACGCGGCCCACTGCTCCAGAGACTTCTGCTGCTGCAGCGTCATCTTAAAGTCCTGCTCGATCCGCTGCACCATGCGCTCCTCGCATGCACACACCCATGATGCCTGTTCCTGCTCACACACATACATATACATATACATATATATATATATATAGAGAGAGAGAGAGAGAGAGAGAGAGGACGTGTTCCTTGAGCTATGCAATAGTCATCCAAAAATCGTTTAAGTGCAGTGTGTGTGTGTGTGTGTGTGTGTGTGTTACCTGCACGTTGTTGAAGTCCACTCGGTTGAGGTCGTTGAGCATCTGCGTGATCTGGGCCGAGTTCTGCAGCACGGCTCGGGCCGCCTGAGCCAGGTGATTCAGAGAGGTGTATCTGCGCAATGTCTGCGCAAATGCTCCTGCACACACCACCTACAGACACACACACACACTCCATTGAGTGTCGTGCAGTCACTTCTGTGTGTGTTTTATACCCAAACTCCTCTGTGTACATGTGCACCAAATGTCTGTGTTAGTTTTTCTCAGCTCTATAGAACATGTACGTCAAAATATTGCCCACGGTGTGTATGAGCGTATATGTCTGCGTGAGACCTTAATGCGGACCATCTCCTCCGGAATGTTCATCATGGCACCGGTGAGCCAGTTCTCCAAACTCTTGGCACAGTTGCGGATGGCTTGTGTTAAGGCACCTGTTAAGGACGAACGTGACAACGTGACGGACCGAGCCGTGTGGGGGTGTGTAGACGTGTGTAAATGGCACTGGGTACTGGTGTGAGCACATCAGGGAAGTTAAGAGTTGTGTTACTCACTGGGTATAGGTGTGAGCACGTCGGGGATGAGGATCTCCACTAGGATCTGGTAGAGCGTGTTGTCACAATTGCGGCTCCACTGCAGAACCGGCTCGTACTGGCACAGCAGAACCAGGCATGCTTTCGGCAGCCGCTTCTCGGATTCGCTGTGACTGTAACGAGCGGAACGTTAACATTACAACGGAAACCGAGAGTGTGTGAGCGTTGGTGGGGGAAGGGGTGGCGGGGGTGGGGTTCGGGTTTTCCCAAGTACCTAACAAAAAAATGTTTGTAACCCACTACAGAGACTTCCACGGAGATTTGGATCGCCGTCGATCAGGCGGCTGAACGCTTAGAGTCGACACTCTTAGTGGCTCCACTCAAAAAGAAAATTAATTAGAGAGAAAAAATTGGCACCCTGGTATGACGATCAAACGCGTACCTTAAAACAGACCACTCGACAATTAGAACGTAAATGGCGTCAAACCAAACTGGTAGTATTTCAAACGGCATGGGAGGAGAGCCTACTGAACTATAGACAATCTCTTAGACTTTTCTAGCATCGCTATCTCTCCACCTTAATAGGAGATAACAAAAACAATTGCCTGCCTTATCCGTTTCGGATGTCCTACCTCTGGATGGAGCTCTCATCTACTCTAATTCCAGACTGCTGGGACTACGGCTGCTTCTACGGCCAAACAGACTTCATATAAATCCATAATGAACTTTTTCACACTATCCGTTGTTACCCAGATGAGGACGGGTTCGCTTCCGAGTCGGGTTCCTCTCGAGGTTTCTTCCTCTGAGTTTTTCCTCGCCACCGTCGCCAGCGGCTCGCTCAATAGGGGTAAATTCGCACATTTAAAACCTCTATACCGTGCTTATACGTTTCTGTAAAGCTGCTTTGAGACAACGTCTATTGTAAAAAGCGCTATACAAATAAAACTGAATTGAATAGCTAGTACTCTAAATGTGCGTATGTGTGTGTGTGAGTGTGTGTGTGTGAGAGACACTCACAGGTCGAGTGCTTCATTAGTCTGCCCCTCGCTGAATCTCCAAAAGCTTTTCCACAGAGTCTCAACCAGAGGAAACTGCAAGTTCACCATCACATCCACTATCGCCTGAAACACACACACACACACACATTAACTATAATCTATTCAGGAGGCAGTTTCCATAGTAACCGCATCCTTCAAAAAAGGTACACATTTCAAGATAACCAAGCTAAATCATGTGAGGACTTTTTCTACCTTTATCGTAAACTTCTAACCTGCTAATTAAAGTGAAGAACAATAAGAATCATTTTAGGGGGGAAAATGAAAAATTTTATACATTTTTTTAAAGAAAAAGTACAATAACCTGGTTGCATAAGTTTGCGCACCCCTAAACTAATACTTAGCTGATGCAGATTTAGATTTTATCACAGTATTCAATCCGTCTGTGTAAGAGCCAATCGGTGTGGAGTGTCTTCACTTAGCAATATTTTGCCATTCTTGCTTGCGAAAGCGTTCCAACTCGGTCAGACGGCGTCTGGGCGTCTCCTGCACACAGCTCTCTTCAGGTCACCGCACAGATTTTAGATTGGATTTAGGTCTGGACTCCAGACCCTGGAACTTGTTTTGGTGAAGCCGTTCCTTTGTCGATCTGGAGGTCTGCGTCGGATCGTTGTCGTGCTTAAGGTTTCGCACCAAAATTGACTGGTGTTTAGAGCTATTCGTTATTCCCTCCACCCCAGTTCCAGCTGAAGAAAAACAGGCAGTATGATGCTGCCATCACCGTGCTTCACCGTGGGGATGGGGTTCTTTTGGTGATGCGCTGTGTTTTTTTTTTTTGAGCCAAACATATCTTTTGGTATTACGGCCAAAAGGTTCATCGCTGGTCTCGTCAGACCATGACGCATTATTCTACATGCTTTTGGGAGATTGGAGCATTTCTTTCTTTCTTTCCCTACCCCATGGCCCAGACATGTGAAGAATTCAGGAGATTGTTGTCACATTTAGGGAGCAACCAGTGCTTTCCAGAAATTGCTGTAATTCTCTTGATGTCGCTGTAGCCCTCTCGGCAGCCTCCCTGACCAGTTTCCTCCTGATCTTCTCATCAATTTTAGAAGGACATCCTGTTCTTAGTGGTGTCGCCGTCGGGCCATGTTTTCTCCACTTCTTGATTATCTTTACAGTGTTCTGTGGTACATCCTGTGCCTTGGAAGGATTTTGTAACCCTCTCCTGATTGATACTGTTCAGCAACGAGACCCCGTGCCTGCTTTGTAAGCGCTTTGTGGCCCGTGGCTTTTCCAGTTGAATGTTACCAAGAAGATATCAGGAGCATCCTATAGGAACAGCTGGACTTTATTTGGGGGTTAATCAGTCATTTTAATTGATGGCAGGTGTACATGAATTAGTATTTAACACGAGTTTGAATGTGATGGGTTCGAATGTGCAAGCTGAGGATTGTACTTTTTCCCCCCCAATATATATATATATATATATATATATGAGAAACACTATGTTTTACCTCACAGTGTTCCCGGTAGAGCTGCTGGTAGGCTCGGATATGCTCCGGAAGAATCCCTTCTGGCAGGGCCTTTCCCTGGAGATCAATCTCTGAAAACTCAGGCAGAGAACGAGACGAATCTGACAGAGAGAGAGATTATATAAAAGATTAATAATTATGTCAATGGAATTATTATCCTCATAAAGATAGTAAGACAATGTGTGTGTGTTTACCCAAAAACTGCTGATATTGCTGGATGTGGGAGCTGATGTCAAACAGCCCCACCCCCTGGCCTGCTCCTTGGCCCACCCCCATGCCCATCCCATTGGTCATTCCCTCAACTTTCTGCACCGGTCTAATCCTACAAAACAAAGTCCAACGAATCAAAAAAAAAAATGCAGACAAGAAACCCACATTTCATCAGTCAGCATTAAAGATTCAAATCGTTCGCCATGGAATCGACTGCTTCGTTCGGATTCATCCGCTAGCTAACCGAGACAGCCAACTAAAATTCATATTCAGTCATTCAATGGATCAATGCATTCCCAACAAAATCGCTTCACACTGGTGCTGAAAGTTAAAATGGCGCATCCACACGGCCAGGTGGAAACGTGGGGCTTAAATTAAAATAGACTGCTGATCGGATTAAACAGTGCCATTACTTTTGCACTAGTAGTTAATCGGGCAATACGTGTATATTTTTACAGACATGTTGATCGCTGTTTAACTTCCGCTCTCTCTTTATATTCTCTATATGTTGTTGTAACATGTCCAACTCCCTTTCTGGGTTGAGTTGTCTTACATTTCTTAAATGGACCTCTGATAAATGTGTATTACATCTCACACACACACACACACACACACACACACACACACACACACACACACACACACCTGTGCTTATGCGAGAAGGGCTGTTGTCTCATGGCCAGGTGCTGCTGGTCCTCCATGAGCCGGTGCAGGGGGGAGCTGCTCTTGATCCGAAGGCCATAGTAGTGGTACTTCGAGTTCCCTCTGAAACACACACACACACACACACACACACACACACACACACACACACAGAGATACATTATTGGGTTTCACATAGAGGACAGTCTGCCTGTAAAGTGAGTACATTTACTACCACTTTTTCCGTACAGTGAACACCATAATTATTGGCACCCTACATTAAAACAAATTCTATGATTGCATGTTTACCTTAAACACATAGGGACAGTACATAGCTTCATTTCTAAGAATGGTGAACACCTCACCCGACCCCTCCAGTTATTCAGTAAGGAACAAAATCCTCCAAAATATCTAGGGGCCAAGTCTTAACCTTCTGGCAGAGGCAACCTGGCTTTTAGGCTGAATTATTCTGGTACATAATCATCACCAGCCTCAACTCCTCTGTGATCCACCTTCATATTCTACACTGGGTTTCGGAAGCTTTTGTTTTGGTCTCACGACAACCGATTCCTCAGGACTGGCTATTTTCTTAGCACGTATGTGGTTCCGTGTGTGTAGACGACCGACGTACATCGTGTGTATGCATGTGTACCTGGTGCCGAGTCGGCGGGTGCGCAGGCCAAGGAACATGGAGCGGATGAGTTTGCCAAAGGAGGCGGCGTTGACGTGCTCCAGCTTGGCCTCCTGGCAGTGCAGCAGGTAGTGATAGTACAGCGTGCAGCGCGGCAGACTCACACCCTCTGCCTTCTCATAGTTATCCAACAGCCATTGCACCTTCACACACACACACACACACACGTTTGTCTTAATATCCTTGTGAGGACCAGCCATTGACATAATTTTAAATCCAACTCTACACATACATTAATCCATACATTAATATTTGTTTAGACAATGAAATTGTGTTTTTAATCATGTACAAGTCTGTAATACAGGTGTTTCCCTGTAACCAGTTGGTGTGTACTCACAGTAGCAGGTGAGGCACGAATGTTGTGCGTGTAATTCTGGCCTGCGCTTCCCATCACGTAGTTGCCTGGAACCACATAACCCCCTGCTCCTCCTCCGCTGGAGGCACTCCCAGCCCCGCCCCCAGCAACAACTCCGGATCCGGCCCCGCCTCCCCCTCCACCCGAAGACGATGCTCCAGATACGACCGTAACCCCTGTACCACCCCCTGAGAATCCCGTAGTCACGGAAACCGGCTGCGAAGTCACGGGGGTGGAGACCTGTGACACGGTCGTGGGCGGATCATCGTAGTACGGGCCGGAGGGCGTGGCCTGGCCGTAGAGGGAGGACTCTGTGAACGGGTACGTGCTGGAACGACTGAGATTAAGAAGCATATAGAGACAGAAGGAGACAACTGATCAGGTGTCTGATTGGCCAGTAGGAGGATTAAATAAAAAGTACACAAGTGTGTGTCTCACATGGGTGTGGTGTTGTAGTTGCCGTCTCCGTCCACGTACTGAACCTGGCTGGAGTAGACATGCCCTACTTGAGAGATCTACACACACACACACACACACATATATATATAAAAGGACACTGAATATTTAAATACGGAACATCATCATGACTCAATGACTCACTGCAAGTGAATCGTTTAGTGAATCATTTTGACGTTTTGATTTGTGTGCTCAGAGGGGCATCCGGAAATACGGTGTTGATCACGCAGCTGAGTACTCGTGTGTAAATGAAAAATGAAAAACAAACAAACTAAAGAAAAATTTCGTTAGTGTTTCAGTTAAACTGATTCACTTAAAGGACTCGTTCAATAAGAATAGACAGTAGATGCATATATACACTGGGCTCTGCTCAGGTACTAAAACCTTCCAGCTATCTCAAGCTCACCTCAGGAGTAATGTGCAGGTTGCCAACTCCATGCTGGCCGCTCTTGGCTGTGGTCTGCACTACTGACCTCTGCTGGTGGGAAACAGGAAGGACATGTTCAGAGCTCTAGAAGCAGCAGGATGATGCACTGAGAATGAAGTCAGTCAGTCAGTTGTGTGTGTGTGTGTGACCTGTGCAGTCTGCACCACGTGTGTCGGCACACCCGTCTGGACGGTGGGAGGCGGACTGGAGTCCGACACGGAGTCGTTCGAATGGACAGATCCTTCTACAAATATAGAGACAGCTTTGGGTTTTTATTTGAGCAGGTAAGACACAGCAATTAGAAATATATTGTACCAGAAAACATGCAGCATCACGCATGAATTCCAGGAGTGAACAGACACAAACAAACTCTCACTCACACACACACACACACACACACACACACACACACACACACACACACACACACAGAGGTGAGAGAGAAAAGTGAAATTCTAGCAACAGCCAAATTTATTGCATCCTGCCTCCGTCTCAGGGACAACCAGTGAGGCAAGACTCAGAAATATTTCTATTCACAGAGGACTATTCTCCTATTCATCTCTTATTCCTCGTTATCTATTGCTACCTGATCGTTAACCTCTTTCTTTTAATTCATTTTGCTACAACCCCAATTCGCTGTGTAAAATGTAACTAAATGTCAATAAAAACAGAACGCGATGATTTGCAAAATCTCACAAACCCATATGCTATTCACAATAGAACATAGAAGACATATAAAATGTTCAAACTGAGCAAATGTACCGTTTTAAGGGGGGGGGGGGGGGGGGGGATAAGGTCATTTCGAATTTGACGGCAGCGACACGGCTCAAAAAAGTTGGGGGGGGGGGGGGGTGTACATAAATGAAATAAAGCTGGAACTGATTCATAAAATCCAATGGACTGCCTTTAATGAAAACAAACTGCGTTTAATTGAACATTACATTTAAATAAATAAATAAATAAATAAATAAATAAAAACCTCCTGTCTGAACTAATGTGTTGAGTGAATTATACATACATACATACATATAAATATATACATATAAATATAAATAAATATATATATATATATATATATATATATATATATATATATATATATATATATATTAAGTACTCTGGTTAATAGTATCCTACATTTTATTCCACTAATGTGTGTGGAAAAAAAACAGCGAAATTTTCCAATCCCCCCCCCCCCCCCCCCCCCCGAGTTAGCGCTACACGCTGGGACCTGTAACACTGCCATACGTGTCCTTCCTGCGATTCAATGAGCGAGATAAACACGTTTCCTCCTTTATAGCCTTAGATACAAAAACAAAAGGAGCACACTTGCCTAAGGACGGTTAGTGAAGGCCAAACCACATCCACCGAGCCCGGTTCTTTTGTGTTTTGTTTTAAATCTGATCTACGTGACTAATATCAGATATCAGATACATTGTTCGACTTGACTAAAAGCATGCTTATGTTCCGGTGAGGGTGAGGATCTATAGTTTGTCGTTATTTCATGCGGCTAATGACGGGAGTATAGGATGGAATGACGATCTGAACCGACACTAACTACAATGGGAGAAAGAGAAAAAAAAAAGATTGCTCGATTCGGAGAGATGATGTCGGAGAAACACAGGAAAGGATGAATCGGTGTCTCTACCGTCTCCATCGAAGATACTTCTCTTTAAGCTACACCAATATTCGCGGTCCGAAGATCACCTACTGCGTTTAATGTCGACGTCGTGCTAACGACGCCTCGTTACCTTTATTCTCTTTCGTGCTTCTGTTTGAACAGGATCATGGGTGCCAATATTTTTTTTTTTTTTTTTTGCTTAAAGTTCTTTTTCTTTCCTTTTCATGTAGTCCTGCCCTTCAGAAGCTACATCAGATATTTACATGCTTCCCGATGACAAAATAATCACAATTTACACCGATCATCCTGTTCAAAAGTTTACACCCCCGGCTCTTAACGTGTCGTGTCGCCTTCTTGAGCATCGGTGGACGTTTGCGCCTTTTGTGATAGTGGAGTCCCTCGGTCGTCCTCGGTGTGAAAAGATGGATCTCGACATCGTATAGCCGCTGTTGGAAAGGGCTCGAATATGCAGAAGGATGTGCAGGACCCGGAGGATTTATTCCGAAGAACAGTGGGCGGTTTAACTGCAAACGAGGGACTCGTGAAGACCTCTCACAGTTTCGACGTAAAAGCATGGTGTCGTCGATGTGTAACGGCGCACGGTATTAAGAATCAAAGGGGTGTAAACTTTTAAACCGGTTCTTTTGTGTAAATTCAGTAAACGTAAAGATCGGTCATGTGAAATATCTGATTCAGGGCAGAATTAAATAAACAACTCAATGCAATTTTTATAATCTCTCTCTCTCTCTCTTTTTTTTTAAAACATTTGTAGAAATTACGACTCGGCGGATTGGATTTGGAAAAATGCTCGACGTTGATTCCGGCGTTTTTTAACCCAGATCAGATTATTGATACTTGTATTTCTTCTCAGAATCTCCTCACAATCTAAGAACAGCTCGATGGAAACACGAACCCCACGTTTCTTGGTACTCACGGTACGCCGAGTCGAAGCTGTACATGCAGCTATTGTAGAACATGGCTTTACAAAATACAGGAAAACAGACGGAGAGAGAGCGAGAGAGCGAGAGAGAGCGCGCAAGAGTGAAGAGGAAAAGAAGCGAGCATCTCTCTGCCTCTTTCTCCTCTTATACGGCGCGGGACGAGGCCAGCCTTGAGGGGCTAATCTCCGCAGCCGGCAGGACACTCTCATGTTCTAATAAACACGGCGCTCGGATTGAGCGAGGCGGAGATGGACAGATAGAGGGACAGAGCGAGTCTGGACGAGAGAGAGACGGTACAGATGCAGGGAACGACACTTTAGTTTTGCGCGCTACCTGTTGTGTTATTCCCGTTACAGCGCTCAGGAGCTGATGCGTGTCACTTTTACTTGGAGGTTCAACTGTTTTAGGGTGTAGGAGCTCATTTTTAGTGCGTTGCGTTAAGAGCGACTAACCCGTCGCTATACACCTGGGCCACTTGCGCACGACTCATCTGTATTAAATCAGGTGACGGTCTAGTCAGGTAGTCGAGTGTAGTGTAGACTGACATTAGATTAACACTTCTAGACACTTCCCTCCGGCGGGTCATTTTTCTTCTGTCTAGAAAGAAATGCCCAAATCTAGCGAAATTCCCCCGACACGACAAGACCGTCTCAAGCTTGAAATGAGGAAAAAGGGCTAGAAAGAGGTTTAATACTCTTAAAATGATTTTATTGTAATCTCATATAAAGGTTGCGACTATATTCGAGATGGTTCCACTTGCTGTGATCTTGGTTTTTTTTGGGGGGGGGTTTTTTTTTGGCAGTCTATCGTTTCCTGAGCCGAGCGAGTGGTCTCGGCAGGAAATCTGTGGCGGGAGAGAGAGAGAGAGAGAGAGAAACGGGTTATGATCTCAATTTCACGTCGGCTTTGAGGGCAGGACCCGATTTCTTGATCCGAGGGGCAGTGAAGTGAAAAACAAAAAACAAAAACAACAACAACAAAAAACAATCTGTAAGAGAACCCTTGTTCGATAAGATAACTGCGGTTGTTTCTTCTTCTGACTGGTTAGAACCTAATCATAAAATAAACAACAAGCTAAATGAAAGATCTTTTTTAAAAACGTGAACTTCTGACAGCTCACTGTGTAATCTGCGTGTAATCTGCGTGTAATCTGCGTGTATTTTCAACCTTACTGTGCATTTTGCACATCTGAGGTAAACCTTGGCGTTCTTGACAAGTCTGTGTCATTTACACTGCCAAGGTCCGATCACCAGACCTGCTAGCTAGATAACTCACCTTCCCCTCAGTCATTAGGCTGCATATGCTGGCTGTATGTTTTCCAGTTGCTTAGCAACAGCGTTGACATTACCTGCTGCTTATTTTTTCCTCCCTCAACTCTGTTAGATTTCAGTTGATAGATCCAATCTAACCAACGTTAATCTGACTAAACATCTGGGATTCTTTCGTTTCTTCGGCGTCTCGGCGTGAAGTCGGTGATAGCGTAGCACGTAGACGTGATTTTTTTTTTTTTTTTTTTTTTTTAAATGAGCAGGCGACGGGTTATTATGGGCGGTAAGGGGGCGGCGGAGGGATTCGGGGTAACGTGAGATGTGGGACACTTCCTACGGCTCTCTGCGAATAGAAGTAGCCACAAATAAACATGCAGCATTGCAACACAGTGACACACACACAGTAATATGCTTCTTCTAATCTTCCCAAAAGCAGAAGTTACAGTAAGACCCAGGGTGCTGGAGGAAGCGCAGAAAGGAAATGGAGAAAACATGTAGATGTGCAGAGTGTGTGACTAGAAGTGGAAACTACAACCGTGCCCAGTTGTGTGTGTGTGTGTGTGTGAGAGAGAGAGAGATACCACTCAGCCACTACGTCTCACCTGAAACGGTCACCACTATGTACTGTGGTGTGTTTTGCCCGTTGCTGGACCCGGAGGCGGAGCTCGGAATCTCGTACTGTGCCACCGCCGCTGTAACCTGAGTGGGCGTGGCCAGAACGGCCTTCTTGAGGATCGCCGGAGGCGTGGTCTGCGTTATTCTAGAGGAAAGGCCTGCCTGTGAAGGGGAGGAGCCGGACGAGCTCTGGATGTCCGGCAGGAACGCGGGCGTGACAGTGGGACTGGCTTTCTGCTGGCCGCTTTTCGGCGTGGTCACGCTGCCCCCCTGAGGCTGGGAGGACTGGAGCTCCTCTGTGTAGCCTGGAGTCGCCATTAAGAGTGCGGCTAAAGTCCTGCGTCACTGGGAAGCACAGGAACAGGAGAACTGAAATGAAAAAGATAATAAAACAATAATAAAACGACGTCAACGCAGGACGTCAGGGTGAGGCCGTGACATGGTCGAGCGTTTATATTTAATGAATTAACTGGGTTAATCATTACCTTGTGTTGGTTTGCTGGATTATGCAGCATTTAGGCTGCGATTACAAAAAGAGCTGTCTGAAGAGTGGAAGTGTTTGTATGTCTGAAATGTTTTTTAGGCTTTTGTGGTTTTGAAGTGAAAATCACGTGGAGGAAATGCTGCAGCTTTATCCAGGGCTGCCGTTCAACCCCGCTTCTCAATCTCAACAAATACACACATAAAGCGGGCAGCGAGTGTGATTTCTGACGAATCTGTGTGTGTGTATGTGTGTGTGAGAGAGAGAGAGAGAGAGAGAGAGAGAGAGAGAGAGAAACAGTGCAGCAGAACCAGACATGTGACACTTGTGTGAACGTAAAGGAAGTTACTTCCTGTTTGAAGGCCACTGTGTTAACCCCAGTGCTGTCTGTGTGTGTGTGTGTGTGTGTGTGTGTGTGTGTGTGTGTGTGTGTGTGTCTATGAAGATAAGAGGAACCGACAGAGAAACTGACAATAGTGAAGTGATGCCAAAGTGTTCTTTCTTTTTCGGCTCACAGAGCAGGGACCGCACATCATCCGACACGACATCGTATCTTTCATACCGCGGTCTGTCCGAATACTCGATTCTGATTGGTCAGACGGTGCTGATTCACTTTCTAAACCCGCACGGCGGTTCGAGAGAGCTCTTACATGTTAGCGTTTCTATAGTAACACATTACACAAGGGCTTGTATGCCAGACACGCAACTTAATGTAAACCTAACAATTAACGGATTTTTTAAAAATGTATTGTATTTATTATTTAACACAAATCGTCTGATATTTAACAATGAAAAACCTATAAACATTGCTCTGGTGAAGCTATCTATAGCGAGACTTTTTTTTTAAAAATTTTAATTATTTAAATTAGGGAATTATATCAGCGCTTCGAATTAAAACCGTTGCTTTGAGTTTTCCTCCACGGGAAAGTTTATAAAAGTCTTTACGCTTTTCGCGGCTTTTAAGCCGCGTTTATTCGTTTATCACGGAGAGTGAACGACTGTCTAGAGCCGATACTTTAAAACTTGTTTCCGCAACATTAAATGTGACTATAAACGGATAACCGTGGTTCTTTACATAACAATGAAATAAATAATAACCGCTTGGCCTATTGCTGTGGTGTAAGAGGAATAAAAACACGTCAGGATGCACTCCTATAGGGAAACAATCAACTCGCGGCTAGTAACAGTAACTCCGCTTCATCGCACCACCCTGTCTGTCGCTGATTATTTTCCTACAGCAGCACACACTCCCGAGTACCACGTCATCCATAACACATCGTCATCTCACCTACTGAACACTACAAGGAGCTGTTAATGGTCATAATTGTCTTTAATTGGATGTCAAATAACTGGGCAGACACCGGTAATGCCTCCAGTCCTCCGTGGCCAGGTTCAGAACATGCTGGAAAACAAGCAAACAAACACTTATGGGATCCTGCACACACACACACACACACACACACACACACACGCGCAGAAAACTGTTGGACGATCAGGGGAGATGACTGAAGGCTCTATATGTCTGGAGCTTGCAGAACTGGTTTCACAATGCGCCCCCCTTTCTACGTTAAATCAGCTGCAAATAGACGGCGTTTACTTGCCTGGTCTTGTGATGGAATTCTCGTGACTAAACACATTGTTCCACACAGACACACATGAGAAACGGTTCGATTTCACAAAATCCGCCTGCGCTCGACGCGTGACGATCAAACTTCTGGACGCTAATTCGGATGACGTTGTTATTCAGGTGTTCGGGTTGAAAAGTGTTCATCACCAAAAAATTGTATATTTACCAACACTTTTGTGTGGAACGGATTCAGGGAGACGTACGCATGAACTACATGCGTCCGTGGGTTTACAAAATACATAAACATCAAAGCGTCACAGGTTCGGACCGATCGCGTCCATGATTAGAGGAGCCAGTGCTACTGGAATCTCACTCGTATCGACCTGTGACTGATGCGAACTAGATATGATTAGTCATATTAGGCCACTTAATTAAATACTTAATTAAATACACCCGAATCGATGCTTATTTGATCCAAATGTAGTTACTGCATATGATCTTGATAATCAGTTGACCTGGCCTCACATATTCGTAATCGTTGAATTAGTTTAATCATGGACGGAATGCTCGTTAGTTAAGGCTAGGGCTGGGCGATATGACAAAAATATATCACATCATATATCATGTCATATCATATCACAATACTTGAGGATATTTCTGCGACGCACGTATCACGGTATATAATTTGGCTAAAACTAGTAGTAAGAGAAACTAAAATAAAATGTTAAACCGAGTTTGACGATACTTTTCCTTAACGCCTACAAAGACGAAGATGATCTTCTACTCAGTTCCATTTAATTTGTAATTATTAAATGTTTTAAATGTTATTAAAATTATTAAATGTTTCAAAAATACATCATACCCAACGATATCTCATAAAAGTGTATCGCGTAATCTTTCATCACGATATCGATATATCACCCGGCCCCCCAGAACATTCCCCCCATGCCGATTTTATCCCTAATTTAGTCTCGGCGGATTCCCACCCACCAGCTACCGACCAGGGAGGATGAAGGCTAACACGTGGTTCCTCGGAAACACGTGAAGCCAGCCAACCACATCTTTTCAAATCGCCGCTCGAGCGGTGTCACAGGGTGGCGTAACACACTCGGAGGAAAGCGCTATCCGCCCTCTTCCTCATACATAACCTCACAGATGCCTGCGATTGGATAATATCGCTGTGATTGACAGGGGGGAGAGAGAGTATGCCCCGCCCACCTTGAGAGCACCACCAGTTTGACTCTCTTGAACTCCTGACCATGAATGGCTGTGGCCAGGTAAATATTTTTTAAGTACTTTATAAATATTATGTATAGTTTGAAATTGTTGAAGTAATGCTATTTAAAAAAATAAGAAAAACAGTGGGAGGGGGGGGATGGGTATTTTAGGCAACCAGAGGAAGTCCAATAGTGATGAAGCAGGTAAAATATTACATTTTAAATAAATTAGATTATCTTGTTGGAATGTTATATATTTTTAACGATGATAGATATTATTTTACCGTTTCTAATAAATTTCGTGCTGCTTTTCAAGGCTATTTCCGCGAAGAACTCTCGCTGAGAATGCTGATTAGCTGTGAGACACGTCAATCATGCGCATTTCACCTTGCGACCACGCCCACCCCGACAAGCCCCGCCCCAGTTCGCCACACTGCCTTCGACGACTTTCACAGTCGAGTGCCTAAACTTTTTTTTTAACGACTTTTCGCATACGACTGTTTATAAAACGCGCAGAGAGAGAAGAATGAGGACATGACACTCCTTCAAGAGAAAGCTATGTTGGAAAGAAAAAAAAAAGTAATAATAATAAAGTCCAGAAGTTATTTGTCATTTGACATGACACTCTGAAGCCTGAGCTCACGCTTCCCCTTTAAGCACTCCCACCCAGACAGTTTGGACAGCAAGGTTTATGGGTTTTTTGGGTTTTTTTTTTTTTTTTTAGCCGACTAAATAAGCCAACAAGTAAAAGTACAACACTCTCGTGTTACCACACCGCCATTTTGTGGCACTATCGCGGATCTGACATCGTCATAACGACCGTCAGCCTTCAGAAAGCTGTGAGGATCTGGTTACCTCCGCCTAGCTCCCGCTTTAAAGCGCTCAACAAAATTACACACACACACACACACACACAGTTGCTAGTTTTTTTTAAAAATCACAAGACTGCGTAAAACAAAACCATAATATTCACCTTCTAATTCGTACTGGTTGTTTGCGGGGTTTTTTTTTATTCCTTAATAGTTTAAATTGTTGTTGTTGTTGTTGTTGTTGATTCCCGTTGCTTGGTTCTTGTCGCCAGGACTACCGTGACTATGGCGCCTCGTCCTCACCGGGGCAACTGTTGCTACCCACCCGTCCAAGTCTCGCCCTCATCTTAGCTGTGATTGGTGCGGTGCTCCAAAGGCGCCCGGGCTTGACTTTGTTTCATTGGCTGGCTTCCCTGTCCAATTCAGAGCTGTCATTTCATTCGCGGATGGCGCCTGTCAATCAACGGGGGTCGTTACGTAAAAGAAACGCTCCCCGCCCCCAATTATTTTTTTTCTTCCTCCTGACGTTCAGTCAGTCAATCAAAACTGATCACCTTAAATATGACAGACTGTCCTGATGGTGTGAGACAAAAGTTTAGAAATGTTATTTGGAGATGAAAAAGAATAAACAAACACTTTTAAAGGCTGTATTTGAAACTTTTGTTTGTTTGTTTGGTTTTTCTTATATGAATATGTGGATGAGCTGACTGGAACTAGGCAGCAATTCAACACACTGATATGGCTCTGTGGCATTTTAATTAAACTCTTCGAAAAATGCATTGTGCTGTAAATCAATAAGATAGCAGACGAGAAAATAATCTCGGTCCACACATTGCCTCTGTATCTATGAATGCCAAATTGCTAAGTGAATTTCACAGACGAGTGGCTCGGCACGATTGCTGATAGGCAGCTACAGGCCTCTGATTAGCAAGCGACGACAAAACAGCCACACCTCACCATGTTACCTCTTATGTCTCTTATCTTTGAACTAAAAGGTCAATGCGGGTTCATGAAGCCCAGGTTGAAATACTGCACGAGTCCCTTTTTTTTCTGCAGATTACATCTCTTAAATTGAACTTTATGTCCCAAACCCCAGACAATGTTTTATAATGGCTATGATGTACTACATGCATGCTGTCCAATCTTCTGTGCTTGTTTTATATCATATTTGTTTGCTTTGGCCTTTCAAAGGTCAGCGTTTATAACACTCTGGGCGTATTGTGATACACAGAATGACATTTATTTGAAAGTATTTTCTGACAAAATCTCAATTTCTCCCTCAAAACACTATAAATTATTTCAATCAGGCGGTTGTGGTTCAGGTGGTAGAGCGGGTTGTCCACTAATCGTAGGGTTGGTGGTTCGATTCCCGGCCCACGTGACTCCACATACCGAAGTGTCCTTGGGCAAGACGCTGAACCCCAAGTTGCTCTCGATGGCAAGTTAGCGCCTTGCATGGCAGCTCTGCTACCATTGGTGTGTGAGTGTGTGTGTGTGAATGGGTGAATGAGACAGTGTAGCGCTAAAAGCGCTATATAAGTGCACCATTTACCAATTGGCACTGGATGATGATGCAATCTTCCTCTTGGAGTAACCTAATCTAGTCACGTTTTAGATCATGTGAAGGTTTGGTTTGGTTTTGCTGACTCCATTGCGATGATTGTGAAGGCAATTACAATCACAGACATATTTCGTTTTATTAATAACCTCCTAATAACCATTTCATCGTAAATGTAAATGTAATAAACAGTTCTGTTTTTATTAGAAAGCATAGCAGTAATTAGCATTCATGATTAGCACTACACCCCATAAAAGGATGAAAATTTTTCAGTGAAAAACCAAATGTTTGCTTATCCAAAAGTAGTCGATCAGTCAAGACGTGTTTGGTGTCTAACGCTTGCTTCTTTAGATTTGTACTAGAGCTACGAGACTAATATAGCTGGCTAGTAATGAATGTCTGCCTCACCCAAAATCTTTTCAACCAAAATTCATCAATTAATTTACTTTATAGTTAGTCTACTTTCATCGAGTTGAATACTTTGTAGTGATCAGGGTAACACACTGTGTTTGTGTGTGTGTGTGTGTGTGTGTGTGTGTGTGTGTGGTCCCCCAATTGGTGTCTGTATGTGTGTTATCTTAAAAGGTCACAAACGATAAGATTAGGCCATTTCCTCTGACGTAACCTTGAAGGCCGGATTCTGGTTAATTAAAGTAGTTCCAGGCCAGCCCTTTGTCCCACTAAAGGTCTCTGTCACTATCTGTCTGACTGACACCAGGGGAGGAATAGGTCATACTGGAGAGCTGAGGAACTATAAAAGAGCTCTGAGGATGCTGAGAAACCCAGCGTGGGACCTGATACAATTTCATCTCATCTTTGCTCATCTTGCTATCCAGTTCTCTCATCCAGTTCTTGCCGTTTGTGCCGTCATGTATAAAGAGATCGCGCTGACTCTGAGCCTGCTGGTGATGCTGGTGTGCCAAGCTCAGGCCACCGAGGGTCACCCCATCTACGGCGTGAAGCTGTGCGGGAGGGAATTCATCCGCGCCGTCATCTTCACCTGTGGAGGCTCGCGCTGGAGAAGATCCGTGGGGATGCCAGGAGAAAACGGTGTGTATTTCAGGTTCACCTTGAATCTTTCTGACAAATGAATTACGTTACATTTCTTTACATTCAGAGTGATTTATTTGGCTTTTATTCAAAGCAATGTACAAGTGAGAAGACAGAGACAATCTCTCTACTAAAACGGTTGTAGTTTTCCGAAAGTATTCATACTAGGAACCTTTTGTGAAATTCCATTGTAGGACTGTATGGCTTTAAGAGTTCTGCCAGAGGAACAAACAGGAGAACCCTTAAGGGCAATAGATTCTAATGCTGCGTTCAACTTAACTGGCGAGTTGTGCTTTCCAGCTACAAAGTGGGAAAAACATGGATGCCTCCGTCTTCGTCTTTTGCTAGCAACAATATCTGATATGTTTTCTCTGATATCCATTAAACCATT
This sequence comes from Ictalurus punctatus, assembly GCF_001660625.3. Lineage (NCBI taxonomy): Eukaryota > Metazoa > Chordata > Actinopteri > Siluriformes > Ictaluridae > Ictalurus > Ictalurus punctatus. Next base: position 17,644,487 of record NC_030441.2, on the reverse strand, counting down.
TATTTTTTTTACTGGTATCGGGCTCGGTACTAATAGTGGGTAATGGAACGGTGCTAGCTCTACTTTTTAAAAGAAAAATTTTACTGTTAATGCTGTGAGTTGCCATGTTGGACTGTTTGTCACTTACTGAACTCAGGATTGAAGAGACTCCTGACTTTCCGAGTAGGAATTCTGAGTTGAGGGGTGTTTTTTTTTCTTCCTAGCGAAAGATTGGAAATTCTCAGTTACAAGTTTGCACAAATGCAGCATTAGAACAATTACAATTCCATTGAAAGCGAGTTCACCTGAAGCTGCTGATTGGTCAGCTGCCGTAATGCCCCTTTTGACATCATCAACTGGAAGCTCAAATTCCAATTCAGGAAAATTCTGTCCATGTATTTCAAAGGAAAAAACAAATACTCGAAATCTTCAGCGTTAATTGTTTAAAATTGAGGAATAATGACAGAAAAAAACAATAACGATAATGATAATAATATTATAATTACAATTATATTAATTACATAGGCGTATCTCCAGTAGTGGAAAAAAAAAAGTTTCCATCTAACACTGTAAAAGGTAGTTTAGTTTGTCCCCAACAGCACAGGGCTTTCTTTTCAGAGAGCAGAACCACTTTCGAGACCTAAGAACCCTTAAGTATACTAAAACCCTTGAGGAACCCTTGTGTATGAGAGTGTAGCACACTAAAGAGTTCCTCAGGGAGAACCCTGACTTGCTCTATGAAACTTAATATGTATACTCTCAAGGCTCCTTTGTATAGTTAGGGGTTCTTGGCTTCCTAATGGGATCCTACCTGTAAACGTCACTGATATGCAAACCATCTTTCCTGTGGAACTGAAAAGAAGACGTTCCAGAGTAGGTCAAACTAAATAACCCTTTACAGTTCTAGATCGACCCTTTCTTAATAGTACAGAACCCTTTAGAAAGCTAGAAACCAACTATCCATAGAACCCTTAAGAAATCGAAGAGTGTAACATCTTTAACATTGATTGTTTCGGCTCTATGGCACTTGACGTCTCATACGAGGGTGGATATGAAGTTCCTAAAGCAAAAACTGTCTGGGTTGGCACGGGACTGAAAATGTTTGCGGGATAAAAGAAAGATTCAGTTTTGTGTAAAAGATGGAGAACAACAACAGAAATCAATGGAAGGTCAACAGAAATCTACACGCGAAATCTGCTCCTTTAACGAAAATAATATTTATTTTGTGATTAATGATGGTGAATATGTCATAACAGTGGTTAAAATAAGTAAATACCCCAAGGCGTGTATAATTTATCATATTATTATTTTATTTCTACTACTTTTATTTTAATAAGCTGAGCTGTTTATTCAGTCATCATATTGTGTTGTGCACCATATTGTGTTCCTGAAATCATACAGAAGAGCAAGCACATCATCTCTACTGCTAAAATCAAATTCTCCATTCCTCTCTGTCTCCTCTCAGGTGATTTCTCCAGCGACTTTCTCTCCACACACGATGATGAGGCCAGTGACAGCTGGAGCTCCCAACTCATCCCTCGCCTTTCTTACAAAGCTCAGGCTGACCCGGAGGGGAACGGCTTGGCCAGTGAGGGTCCGGAGAGCTTAGCGTTCATCCGCCCGGCACGCTCACTCATCTCAGACGAGGTCCTTGAGGCTCTGCGCACCTCCGACAGGAAAGGGAGGGACGTGGTGGTGGGCCTGTCCAACGCCTGCTGCAAGTGGGGCTGCAGCAAGAGCGAGATCAGCTCCCTGTGCTAAAACAGACTCTTCCTTTCCGTCGCCATTCCTCCATGAGTGTCCATCTCAGACTGCAGTGTTGATGTCTCTAATGTTCGCTGTTGGTGTGTTAGGTGGTCTAATTTGAATACAGCAGCTGGAGTGTAATGTATTAAAATTTATGCAAGTGTGGTGCGTCTGTGAAAGAAAATATTTCTCTGTGTATTACAGTCTAACCTGCCCTGATTTACCCAAATAAGTAAAAGTTTGTTTTGCAATACATTTTATTGTAGTGTGATTTTTAGCATCGCAGGAGTGTCTGAGGAGAAGTGTGGCCCTGTCTCAATGACACAGTAGGAAAGACACTTTGTCTGAGCGTTCTCAGTTTGTTGTCTTCATTTCAGTCTGAGTGCCACAAGAGGGTGACTGGTTTTCTCTTACGCGTTATAGTCCGTGGATGATCCAACTTTCAGAGAGAACTTTGCCCATGATCCGATAGCAACGCCTATATGACTATCCAGGCTGAATGCCAGACTGTAACTTTAAAGAGTTTAGCCAAAAAATAATTGCACACAGGCAACTAGCATTCATTTATCTTCAAGTACATGGAGAAAATCCATGTGGACACAGGGAGAAAATGCCCAGGCAAGTGTTGCCAATTTAGTGACTTTGTCACTAGATATGGCAACTATTTAGACCCCTTTACTGACTTTATTTCTGAAAAGAGCCTAGCAACAAAGCTAGCAAGTTCTTGAGCAGATATGAGCGACTGTTCTGCATTCTCTCCAGCTCACATGATCACCACTGTTCCCAACAACCAATCACTGATCACCACTGTTCCCAACAACCAATCACTGATCACCATTGTTCTCAGCGACCAATCACTGATCACCATTGTTTCCAATGACCAATCTCTGTTTGTTTGTCTCATTGTTGTCCCAATTATTCTATTCTATTCTATTCTACTCCATTCTGTTCTATTCCATGTTCTGATATGGAAATGATCATGTAATGAATATGCAAATTAATCCATGGCGTCATCTGGTGACTTCTAACAACTGTCTGAGCATGCAGTAGCTATTAGTATCTATTAAAAAAACAAAAACATTTTAAACAAGTACTTTCTGTCTGGTTTATGACAAAAAAAAGAGGACAAAACACCTCAAGCTTAAAGCACTCACAGCAGTCAAATTAAAGCACTTACTTCCATACCACACACAGCACCGAATGTAACTTAAAACATCGCCTTCATTTCCAACTTATATATTTATTTATTTTTAAACCTCCATTAACGTTTCTTTGAGGTAAATACCGTACGGTGCGCCTCTTTCTTTTATTCTGTCAACTCTGTCTCCATCTGCCGGTATGACTATGTACCGCAGCCTTTCAAAACCTATTTATCTATTGATTCTGACTGCAGATATATTTGAATGTTTTATAAAAACGAGTTCATAGTCACGGTAAGCTAAAAGGCATCCGTATGATCGCTGCGTATGGGTCGAAGACACTGAACGTTACCATGGGAACGAATTCCTTCCTGCTTTTTTCCGACTTCTGCTCTCTCTTTAGGCTGGCTAGCGAGTACGCATGCGTGGGGGAAAAGTTCCGCGCATGCGCAGTACGGACGGGGGCCGTAGAGCGTATTTGACAGCGCTTTTTGTCTATGACCAAAGTGTAAACAATACGCGCGCCGAAGCAGGAACTCGGAATATTAGTGAATACACTGGAGTAGATGGGATTTGGACGCGGATTAGTTTGGTTATGGAAGCGTTCTGCCCAGTGAATGTGAATGAATTCAGCACATGGAAGCAGAGTGAAGTCGAAGAAGAGAACCGCAGCCCGGTTCGGGCCTGAACCCGAGGACACCTGTGACCAGGAGGTGCTTCATCATCATCATCATCATCCTGAACGTCCTCCGCGTTTCTACAACCTTCGAGTCCTTTTCTCTCCGCTCCTGGCCCTCTATTCAGTGCTCGGGCTGGTGGTGTCGGGTCTGTGTTCACTTTTAGCCTGGTTTTTCAAGCCCATCTGCGGCGTCATGGCCACCAAACCGAAGCAAGCGGACGGTGAGGACTGCGATGCCACCGGAGATCTGATCAAAAAGCATCACAAGCAGGCGTTTGAGTTCATCTCAGTGGCGCTGCGCATCGACGAGGATGAGAAAGGTAACACTTTTAAAGGTGCAATAGCCGATCGCTTTTTAAGTCTTATTTGTACAAATAACCAGGAAGACATTTACAACATGGTACAAAAATACCGGATTAACCCATGACTTCAGCACAAGTGTGTACTAAGTGTCTGAGAAAAGCCGTTTGGAAAACACTCTTCCGGACCGGACGGCTTGTTTGTGTTTGTATAGGAGTCCTGTCAGGCGGGTTATAAACACCCTCCGGGCCGCCGTAGATTCTGGAGGCAGGGATTAGTGAACGTGTGTGAGAAAAAAAAACCAAAACAAAACACCAAAAGATTCAAACATCAAACCCATCTAGGGTTCAGGTCTTCGAGGTGTAATCTTGAACAAAATTAGACTAAAAATACCTAATACACCTTTAATAACATCTAATTAGACACGTTTCTAATCCAGTACACTGCCCTTTTTGTAAACAAAAACTGGATATAAGTGCGGAATGAACCATTCCTCGTCATTATATAAAACGTACCGTCATAGAATGGTGTGATGTGTGAAACGGATGCATTGCTGCCACCCCCTGAAGGTGATCAACCTCCTGTAACGGCGGCGTTCCTCTTACTCCTCTTATACCACAGCAATCTGCCAAGGATTACAATTTAGTCTCGTCGTACTTTTTTTTGATCAGTTTGCAGTTCTGTTTAATGTTGTGGAACGTCCGTGAAACGAGTCATTTCCTGTTTGCGCGTATGTTACAGTCACCCTCGGCTTTAAACCCTCACCGGCCTCTCTTTATTTCCCCCTCTCTCTCTCGAAGTGAAGAGGACGAGAGACGCGGCTTGTCGTCTTTCTGACAAACCGCAAAGTGTGAACCCCTCGGTCCTGAAGATGTTGGAACGTTTTAAAGTTCCAGCTTTAGTTCTGACTGTGACAAAGCTCTGACACTGGAGACTCCTTCCATACATGTTAAATAAACAACTCCTTCAGCATATCGGTGATGAATAGGCGTGTGGGTTAGACTTGAAAAGAGCTATGTGTGT